>NC_090249.1:2772433-2787433 GCF_037325665.1 Littorina saxatilis | reverse complement strand
CGTGTGTGTGTGCGTGTGTGTGTGTCTATGCGTCTGTGCGTGCGTGCATGCGTGCGTGCTTGCGTGTGTGGCAGGCAGTATATTCAAAAATTTTAGTAATAAATTTTCATTTGATTAATATACTTACCCAACTCACATATAGCAATTAACCCTAGTTCAGTGCTGGTAACGCTGTACGCGTCCCCTTGGTAACAAGGAAGGCGCCTCTAAAAAAAGAGTGACATGAGACCCGTAAGGGTGTCTAAGCCAGCCCGGAAACGAGACTGCCTTCCGTATGCGCGCGCATACACCGCCATATGCAATTCATTCTAAAGCGAAGCCCAACTCACTCCTTTTTTAGACCCAAACACCCACCACAGCGGGGAGGCGGGAGGGAATAAACGATGTGAGTTGGGTAAGTATATTAATCAAATGAAAATTTATTACTAAAATTTTTGATTAAATTACATATCTTACCCAACTCACATATAGCAGATTGCTACTATAGGTGGCGGGTATATAGAGAAATCATGAAATTAGAACCTGTTCCAAGGCTACCATAACCGGTAACGCGGAACTGCCGTCCTGTCCCAAGACGTCTCTGAGGGAGAGGTTAATAAAAACCTCCTCAGACCGCCCGTAAGCCGACTCCAGTACTTCAGCCAAACGGCCCGACCAGAGGACTGTCAAAGAGGAGGCCCAAGGCCTTGCCTCATACGGTGAGAGGCAAAACTGCCCTAACATCTCCAGACTGTGTTAATCACCAGGTAAGCACCTGTCTGATCAAAGTGGAGACTCACTTGGTTAAATAAACTTTCGCAATATCCTTACACCTTGCTGTGCTAAGTGATATCATAAAAGCTTCAGATTTTCTGACCCAATGCCGAGTCCGTGACAGGTACCTTCTGAGAGTCCTCACGGGACAAATAACCACATCAAGCTCCCCAGGAGCAAGAGTCCAGTGTAGCAGTCCATCTAGGTAAGGTTGACTTCAAAAAGTCATACCCCTACCAGAGTAGATAGACCTGTACCCACCCTAAAACAGTGTTTAACGTCATTTCCAACCGTTCAAGGTTAAATCAAGACGGAGACGAAAGATAAGGCAAATGGCCTTTAAATCAACGATCTAACAAGGTCCGTGAAAGTCAGAAAATTTTTCGAAAATCGAAATATTAAAAGAGCCAAACCTGACTCTAAAGGAGCCAAAATCTTGCTTCCTGAATTGAAAATACAATTGGAAGCTGGTTTTCCCCGTTTTCCGCATAAAAGCCAAGGTAGAATCACGATGGAGATGAAAGATAAGGCAAGTAACCTTTGATTCAATGATCTAACAAGATCCGTGCAAGTCGGAAAAAACTTCGAAACCCGAAAAGTTTTAATTGACTAAACGTGACTCTAAAGGAGCCACACCCTTGCTTCATGAATTGAAAATGCAACTCGAAGCTTGTTTTCCATTTTTGCTTAAATGCCAGAAAATTTCGAAGGAACCCAAAAGCCATAGATCAGTCTTTCTTGAAAAGATGTCCATATTCAAAATAGCCAGAAAGTATGCTTACTCCCACTTCTCACAGAAGCTACTAGAGTAAGCTTGGCCGTTTTCCGTGTAGATCCGCCAGGCTAGCCTTGAAACGGGTTAAAGCAACGCTGCACCAAGCCGTACCAAAGTGACAGAAATTACATAAAGTCTTAAAAATAAGACATGAAAGAAAAACGGAAACCCAGAATAGGTGGATCGCCACCTCATTACACGTAGAGAAGAGGAGTTCATTCCGTAAGAAATAAGCGCTTCGAACCAAGCCAGTCTAAGTGACAAGCGAACAAACACGCCCAAAACCCCTATAAAGACTCTGAATCAAATCCAGAGTTGAGGCGGAAGCCCCTAAGTATCCCAAGGATATCCTTACAGAAGACATCCGTGTAACTGGAATGTGAGAAAGCAAAGACGCCTTCTTGCCAGCCTTAAGAGGTCTGGAACCAAGATAGCAAAGACCCGTACTGTGCGACCAACAGGTCGCCAAAACGATCTATGAGAAAGATCCTGTGAAAGCGAGGGTATAGAGCCAAAAGCTAAAGTAGATAACAGCCAGCCTGAAGCTTTTCGTTTGGAAACAAACGACAGCCAAGGCCTGCCTTGCGCTTCCCTTTTACCGTGAGCGTCTCTTAGATAGATAAAAGCCCGCGTGCATAGAAGGGGTCTCAAAAAGAGACCTTTCAAACAAGAAAGAGATTAAAGCCTAGCCAAAAGAACAAAACTTTAAAGGCAGAGGCTTACCCTCAGGTAAAAAACCGGCAAAGTTAACTCCTTTGTATCTGCGTCCTGTCAGACCACAAAGATATCCAGTTAGAACGTAACCACCCAGGCGAGAGAAAAAGCGCGTTTTGTTCAAACGAGCCCATCATAAAAACCCGAAGCCACAAACTCCCCGAGCTAGGAGATCTTGATCTTACAGACACTTTCTCCTAGCTATCCAAATCCAGATGGATTTTAGCCAAACCCGAGGGCGGTTCCGTAGAACAAAAACAGAGAACCTAAGTTCTTAAGTTTGGAGTTAACCGAAGCCTACAGAAAGCGCTCCGCGAGTGACACGCTCTTAAGCGTAAGACACAAGCTAAAGCAACGCCGCCGCAGGTATAAAGTCGAACGTTGTCTACACAGGTAGTGGTGACAAAGAAGACTCGCTTGTGAAAACTCCACAAGTACAAAAAACCCCGCCAGAGGATCTAAGAACTTAACACTCAAAGATTCTCCTCAGAAGGCTCAAATCAACCTCAAAATGCCGCGAACAGCGACACAGCTGAAGTATAAGCCTCCCCTCGTTCAAAAGCATCATAACAATCATCGAAATGATGAGAACCAGTCACCAATCCCGATAAGGCAATACTTGCCAAAAATCGGAAAAGTTTTGAAAAAATTCAACACCGGAACTCCATGACCAAAACTCCATCCACCTGTCTCCTTCCAGCGGGAAAACTGGAAAAGGAAGTGGACACAGCCTGAATAACAGCAAAGGAACCGCAGCGACGGAACCGACAGCCAAAGGCTGAAAGGTGCCGACTACCAACACCCCAGTGTTAACGGTAGAAGGCTATCCCATCCTGTACCGGAAGCCACAGCCACAAAAGCGGAAGCGAACCGGCCGTGGATTAGTAAACATCAGAACCCACAGGTAGCATAAAAACACACCGGACGATCCCGTAGTCCTCAAACCATTTCAGCTGCGAGCACCACTGCACTTGCTAACATGAAACGGAACCTAAAATCAGGGCTCTTCAGTAATGCGTAAGCACCTTCATCTGAACAGCCGTCAAGCACAACCGTGCAATCCGGAAGCTGACTCCCTGTTTGACTTAACTGTCCAACAAAGAACCAGCCCTCCGTTCGCTACCTGCCCCCCGTTCCTGTCAAAACCTAAATGCCGTTTTTCACTGACCAGGCCACTGCGCTGGACAACTTAAACGGCAAGTTAAGCTGGGTGTCATCCACCACCGTGGACACACCCTCACAATCCTCTCCTTCCTACTTGGTTACAAAGTTAGGAAGGTGACCCCCAGAGAGACTTGCATGGTCAATCCAAGAATCACTCAGACCAACAACCTCCTGCCCCCAGGGCGGAAGCTTACGTTGCCCAGCCACGAAAATGCGTGCCACATTCCTCCTGCGAACGTACACCACTTTCACCGGAGAACCCGGCTACACGCGGCCAATTGCCAACTCCAGGGCAATGGACAACAAATCCAGGAAGCTGAAGAGAACATCCTGTTCCTCCGAACTTCCAGAAGTCGGAACCAGATAGAGGTAGAGTAAGTTACCCCTTTGTTCTCAACCACCCCTTCCGGTCAAAACTTAAATGCCGTTTTCCGCCGCCCACGTCACTGCGCTGGACAACTTGAACGGCAAGTTAAGCTGGGTGTCGTCCATCCCCGTGGACGCACTCGTTATCCTTTCCTTCATGCTCGCAATGGCAATCAGGAAGGTGACCCCCGGAAAGACGCTCCCGGCCAAGCCGTTCGCGGTCGATCCCAGAATCACCAACTTCCACAATACCTAAATGCCGTTTTCCGCTGCCCACGTCACTGCGCTGGACAACTTGAACGGCAAGTAAGCTGGGAGTCGTCCACCACCGTGGACGCCCCCTCGTTAACCTCTCCTTCATGCTCGCAATCGCAATCAGGAAGGTGACACCCAGAAAGACACTCCTGGTCGATCCAAGCACCACCTAGTTTCGCACACAGTGCCTAAATGCCGTTTTCCGCTGCCCACGTCACTGCGCTGGACAACTTGAACGGCAAGTAAGCTGGGAGTCGTCCACCACCGTGGACGCACCCTCGTTAACCTCTCCTTCATGCTCGCAATCGCAATCAGGAAGGTGACACCCAGAAAGACACTCCTGGTCGATCCAAGCACCACCTAGCTTTGCACACAGTAAACCAGTCGTCTTGCACTACCATGCAATCCGAAAGCTGACTCCCGTACTGACACCATTGTCTAGCAGAGAACCAGCTTTACTGTCTACCCCCCGCCCAGAGGGCGGGGTCGGAAGCCACACACACTCGCCCCCGTCCCCAGACTGAGCAGAGTGCAGTGGAACTTCCTTACGTGTACCAGGGCTCTTACTCCCCACTGAAAGGCCGCCAAAGCGGGTTGAGTCAGCCGAGAGATAAGAACTTTCGCCCGGCCGCCATGCGCCTGAGGCTACTCGCTCCTGACCACGTGCCGAGTTTTGGCCGGAGAACCCGGTTACTAACTCAGCAGACATACCTTGTGTACGAGACGGAACGCCGGAATGCGAACCCAAAAGCGGACACGGCACAATCTCCTCATCCTGAGAGGCATGCACCTCCGCTCTCGTGACTGTAGTGGCAGGAGACGAGCGAACGCTGGCAAGCGAAGAGACGCCAGCCACACCCGAGGGAAGAGAACGAAGCTCCGCTCTCGTCGAAGTAATCTCGGCCGCTAAAGTAGACACCTGCGAACTAAGAGATAACAACAAAGCAGCAACATCAGCTGATGCCAACCCCGGCACCACAGGGGGAGAATCCCCCTTAGCAGGTTTATTCACGTGAGCGGTCTTGTCAACCGGCTTAGCCGACAAAATGGCCGCTGTCTTGTCTACCGGCTTAGCGGGCAAATCAACAAACACATCAAAAGATTTTTTGCAAGAGTATCTTCACCAGAAACGGATTGTTTAGTCTTCCTAGAAGATTCTTTAGAAGAAGTGGGCGCAGCAGCTACCTTTTAGGCGTACACCTCTTCTTGGCATTGTCGGCCATGACACAACAAAGACTCACGAAAAATTTTTGAAAAAAATTTTGCAAGTCCAAAAAGCGGCCAACAACGCTGCCAAAATCAAGAATAAACAAGAACGACCTCACCCCAACAGCAGTAGAGAAGTCCAGATGCAAGAAGATACCAAGAGGAACAACAAAGTCAAAAGACTAAGTCAAAACGGCTGAAACAGCCGGAGCGTACATCAAATGCGACCAGTCTCACTGGCGCTGAGCTTTGGAATGAATTGCATATGGCGGTGTATGCGCGCGCATACGGAAGGCAGTCTCGTTTCCGGGCTGGCTTAGACACCCTTACGGGTCTCATGTCACTCTTTTTTTAGAGGCGCCTTCCTTGTTACCAAGGGGACGCGTACAGCGTTACCAGCACTGAACTAGGGTTAATTGCTATATGTGAGTTGGGTAAGATATGTAATTTAATTTGACTTATAACTTCATTTGTTTGTGTCCTTTAAAAGAATAATCTTTTCATGTGCCTGTGCAGGAATCAGTTGCCTGTTTATTATTATTATTTGTTAAAATATGCTTCATTGAAGTGCCTATTGTTTGTATGGCAAGTTTTCATTGGCTTATGCTGCAAACTGTACTCTCATTGGCAGTTTAGTTGCCAATGTTGGCTTGGGAGACTACTTTTTTTGAGTGAACTAAGCTCACTGCATTTGTTGGTATGCTGACACCTGTCAGTGTCATTGCATTGTTACCACCTGAACCTGTCTGTACAAGATTCCTTTTGCTGTTTTGGTAAGTGAGATCATGCTAGTATGAATGCTTTATTTTAGTAAATAGATTGACTTAAATGAATTGAATGACAGGACTGTTGAATGAAATTGTTTTATTATAACTGTATGCCAGTTTAGTTAGTTCAGTTTGAATGCTTTGGAATTTAGTTAAAAAGAAGGAATGTGAACATAAACTAGTTTGGAGCCAGCTTCTTTATTTTTGATGGCGTTCATGTTGTTCATAAGTTACTTTCTATTTGAATAATGTGTCTAGGGAAATGTCAGTCTCAATTGCTACTGAAAGAAGGCACATGATGTATTTTTATTATTGGAAACAAAGAGTTGGCTTATGTAATACCTGAGTTGGCTTATGTAATACCTGAGTTTGATATTTATTTTCATTGTCTACATATATGATGGCGCCCAATAAGGGACTTCGCGTCACCAGACTCTGCATCGCACGCCAGTCCTAGGTTGGCCAGGCTACAACGTCAACCAAGCACAAGGCTTCACGTGGCAACACCAGTCACTACGCAACCTTCCGCCTACGTCCCTGGCCAGGGCTGAGGTCAGTCAGCATCAACGCCAGTTGCAGAGGTGGGTGCGTTCCAGCAGCAGCCAGCTGTGATGTTTACCAGTACCATCATACATGTCCAGTCTACATGCTGTATATTCCTCATCCTGTGACGTCTGCAGTGTGTTATGCTAGAAGTGTTCATCTTCAGGTTGTGTTAGCGCTCAGTCTGCGATTTGAGTACTCTGTCTAGACGTGTGCTTCTTAAACAGTGCAAAAGGCCTACGACTTTACCATATTGAGTCTGTGTGGGGTTAATGCACAGTATAAGAGCAAGGGAGACAATCTACCTGAATACTTCTGCCAGAAAGAGAAGATTTGTGTGCAATCACAGTGACATGACTGTTCAAGGGAGACAATTTTGAAACAAACCTCTTCATGCATGCTGCGTGATTATTTGCAGGAAACAACCTTGATCTTACTTTAAGAACATTGAACGGATGGTTGCATGTCAGTGTTAACATAGTTTTTTATGCATCTGATGTTGTTTATTGCCTGATGTTCTGATCTTTGATATTTTCAGGATGTTGTAAACATCGTGGTATATGCTACAATTTGTTTCGCAGGGCATTTTTCGTACTTGGTCGGTAGGTTATTGCGACCTTCCAGGCTATTTTTCAGGACTCTGTGACAGTTGGAGTTAGAAATTAGTCCTTTTTTGTGATCATTGTGGCTATTGTTTGTTGCTTTTAACACATACCACAAGTATGGCGGAGCAAGTCACAGAAGAAGAACTTAGGCTGCTTAAGTCTTTTAGGGAGCTCGGTCTCACTCCAAAAGCAGACACCAAAGAGGACCTAGAGAGATGGATCCATAGCCAAGGCATTAAAGAGGAGGAGGCAGACAGCCGGCCACACAGCAAGGAGGACCTAGACAGATCTAGACCACGGACATTGGCGCTGTCCCGCACACCCCAGATTTCAGTTTTCTCTGGAAATCCTCAAGGCGACAAACAGACTACCTTTGACCTATGGAAGTTTGAGGTGAGATGTCTAATGGAGAACAGTGTTTATGATGAGCCAGTGATCTTGGAGGCAATTCGTCGGTCCTTGAGAGGAGAAGCAGCGAGAATCGCGATGCGGTTGGGCATCTCTGCTACTGTAAAGGAGCTGCTGACCAAACTTGAAAGCGTCTTCGGGAATGTCCAGGCAGGCGAGAGGCTACTAGCGGCCTTCTATGGTGCAAGACAAGAAAGCGCAGAAGACGTGACCCAATGGAGCTGCCGGCTCGAGGACTTACTAGCTAAAGCACAGGACCTGGGCCGAGTCCGCCCTATGGAGGTGGATGAAATGCTCCGAGTCATGTTCTACACAGGCCTGCGACAGGAACTGAAGGATCGCACAGGCCACAAGTTCGACACCATTAAAAACTTTGATGAGCTGAGAAGCGCCATCAGGCAGATAGAGCAAGACAGTTCCTGCCAAGCCTCAAAGGTCAAGCCAATATCGAAAGCTGCCCAGCAAGCCCCTAATGATGTAGATGAGCTTAGAGCACAGGTGCATCAGCTCGCGACAGAGTTAGAAAGTGTAAAAGAAAGGCAGCCTGCAAACTACGGCAACTATCAGAACCCTGCCAACTATCAAAACCAGAGAGGTCGTGGCCGAGGTCGGGGAGCCAACAGCCAACAACATCGTCAGACCAGTGACATCATCTGCCATCGCTGCGGGGAAAAGGGACACATCCGCGTCGGGTGCAGAGTGCGGCTTGATCATAGCAAGCAAGTGTTAAACCCGAACGGACCTACAGAGATGGGCTCGATGTAGGTCCACATTGTTTCAGCATGAGTAGCCCAAGCACATCGCAAGAACCAGAACTTGTGGGATCGAGCAATGAGGTAGCAGTGAATATAAATGGGGTCGAAGCAACAGCGCTACTGGACACCGGTTCAACTGTATCCACTGTAAGCGAGAGTTTTCACCATGAACATTTGCCTACACTACCCATATATCCACTTCAAAATGTACTGAAGATCGAATGCGCCGATGGAGAACTACTTCCATACCTTGGGTACATCATCGCTTCATTAACAGCCCCAGGAACAGGGAGCCATAGCATCGAGGAGCAAGAATGTCTCTTACTTGTCGTCCCAGATAGCCGTTACAATCGTAGCGTACCTCTTTTGATAGGCACAAACATTCTGAGTCACTTCTTGGATCATACCAGGCAGGAACATGGCTGTAAGTTTCTACAAGTAGCCAACATGCACACGCCGTGGTATCTCAGCTTCAGATGTATGGTTCTAAGGGAAAAGGAACTGAAGAAGAACAGGAACTGCCTTGGACTTGTAAGAAATGCAGACTTGAACGGCACAACGATCAAACCCAACAGTTCTATTGTAGTCACAGGCGTGATAGACAAGCCACTTGACTACGAGCCTACTTGCGCTATTGCTCCGCCAGCACTCAGCGGCGACTTGGCAAGCCTCCTTGACATAACAGCAAGCATAGTCAACTATCAGTCCAAGCACACAGGATTTGTAGATGTCCAGGTGTCAAACGTTACCACACAAACAGTCACCATCCCCTCACGAGCTATACTGTGTGAGCTACAGCCAGTCACTATTGTGGACAGAGAAAGCAAACCTGAGAATAGTCCTGATTCTGATGCTTTCATGGATGATATCAAGATCACATCGCAGGCCCTGAACGAGCATGAGTACGACAAACTAAAGACAAAGCTCAGAGAACGCAGAGAAGCCTTCTCTAGCGGAAAAGATGACGTTGGACTGACATCCCGGGTGAAACATGATATCCGAATGAATGACAACACGCCCTTCAAGGAGCGCCACAGAAGGATTCCACCTGGTATGTACACACAAGTCCGCGAACATTTGCAGCAGATGCTGGATAGCGGGATCATCCGTCGCTCTCGCTCTCCGTGGTCTTCAAACGTGGTCTGGGTAAAGAAGAAGGATGGAACCCTGCGCCAGTGTGTCGACTTTCGACAGTTAAACGCGAGAACGATCAAGGATTCGTATGCTCTTCCAAAGATAGAGGAACTTCTTGATGCCTTGTCAGGATCCAAATACTTCTCCGTTCTAGACCTGAAGAGCGGCTACCATCAGGTTGAGATTGTAGAAGAACACAAAGAGCGAACAGCCTTCACAGTAGCTCCATTAGGGTTCTTCGAATACAACCGAATGGCCATGGGTTTAGCCAATGCGCCTGCGACGTACCAGCGCCTGATGGAGGATTGTCTTGGGGATTTGCACCTAAACATCTGTCTCGTTTTTCTTGACGACATCATCATTTTCTCTGACACATTTGAGGAACACCTCGAGAGAATTGATAGAGTCTTGATCCGCTTACAAGAGTGTGGACTCAAGCTGAATCCTAAGAAGTGTTCATTTTGTCAGGAAAAAGTGAAGTACGTTGGACATGTTGTATCAGCTAGAGGTATTGAAGCCGACCCTGAGAAGTGTGAGAAAGTGAGGAACTGGCCTCAACCAAGGACTCCTGAAGAAGTACGTCAGTTCTTAGGCTTCGCTGGTTACTACAGGCGATTCGTCAAAGGTTTTTCAAAGATCGCTAAGCCACTGACAGAACTTATGCCAACTCCAGTCAAAGGGAAACCGAAGAAGAAGGGGAAGAAGGTTGAAAAGACGTCACCTAAACCGTGGACATGGGGACCAGAACAAGACATTGCATTCAACACGCTCAAAGAATGTTTGTCGCAGCCTCCAGTACTAGGTTTTGCTGATTACAGTCAACCATTCGAACTGCATACTGACGCCTCTGGTTCAGGACTTGGCGCAGTACTCTACCAAGAACAAGACGGCCAGAAGAGGGCACTCAGTTATGCTAGCAGAGGACTCAGCAAATCGGAGCGGAACTATCCAGCCCATAAACTTGAGTTCCTTGCCCTGAAATGGGCAGTCACGGAAAAGTTTCGAGACTACCTGTATGGACACAAGTTCACCATATACACGGATAACAATCCGCTGACGTACGTTCTGACCACTGCTCGACTTGATGCAACAGGACACCGGTGGTTAGCTGCTCTAGCATCCTTTGACTTTGACATCAAATACCGCACAGGGGCAAGCAACGCAGATGCTGACGCACTTTCCAGACTTCCAGGGATACAGGATTTTGCTATGTCTGACAGTGATCAACACATCCCAGCCGAGTCGATCCGAGCCATAGGCAACTCACAGCAGTCAGAGATGTACATTGAGTGTCTTTCATTCTCGACAACTGTGATTGACGCAGCTTTCAGCAGTACAAGTGGCCAGAGCTTGGGGACATTCAGTGACAATGAACTACGTGAAGCTCAGCAAGAAGACTCAGTGCTCAAGGTTTGGATCAAGGCGGTGCAACAACGCCAAAAGCCCTTGAAAGAGAACATGCCAGCAGGAACGTCGCATCAGACCCTCCGCACAAACTTTGACAAGCTAGAGTTGATGCGTGGAGTCTTGTACCGGACCACCTGCATAAGGGAAGAGGACAGAAAGCAACTAGTTTTACCCTCGAGGTACGTTCCCGACGTGCTGAAAAGTTTGCACAATGATGTAGGACATCCAGGAAGGGACAGAACTCTTAGCCTACTGAGAGACAGGTTCTTCTGGCCAGGCATGGCGAATGATGTGGAAAACTGGATCAAGAAATGTTCACGCTGCATTCGCAGAAAAACGCCAGCCAACAGCCGCGCACCTCTCAAAAGCGTTGTCACCACTCAGCCGCTAGAGTTGGTTTGTATGGATTTCCTTACTCTGGAGACATCTAAGGGAGGATTTCAACATGTATTGGTGATCACGGATCATTTCACACGCTATGCACAAGCCATTCCAACCAGAAACATGAGTGCAAAGACAACCGCTGATGCATTTTTCAACAACTTTGTTGTCCACTATGGAATGCCGCGTCGACTTCATTCAGACCAAGGTGCAAACTTTGAAAGTCGAATCATCAAAGAACTCTGTCAGATCACCGCATGCCAGAAATCCAGAACTACACCCTACCACCCCATGGGTAACGGAATGTGCGAACGGTTCAACCGTACCCTTCTGGACATGCTGGGGACACTTGAACCGCACAGAAAGGCAGACTGGAAGAGTTACATCGCTCCACTGGTTCATGCATACAATTGCACCAGGCATGAATCTACAGGATTCTCACCATTCTCGTTGATGTTCGGTCGAGACCCGCACCTACCAGTTGACATTTCATTCGGTCTCAACAAGAATGATGGAAAGCAGGTGCCACTGACAAAGTACGTCGAAACCTTGAGAACGCGTCTGAAAGAGTCTTTTGACTTGGCGTCAGCAGCAGCGAGCAAAGCCCGCGCTAAGCAGAAACGTTTTTACGATCTCAAGGCCAGAGGAGCAGATGTGGGACTTGGTGACAAAGTACTTGTCAAGATAGTTGCTTTTGACGGCAAGCACAAACTTGCAGACAAGTGGGAAGAAGACATTTACGAAGTCATCCAACAACCAAACAGTGATATTCCTGTATTTGTGGTCCAAAAAGAGAATGGAACAGGAAGAAAAAGAACTCTGCATAGAAACCTACTCCTACCACTTGGAACAAGGTTAGATCAGCCAGAACTACCAAGGGAAGAGGTTCCACCTCAACAAGCAAGGCAGCGCCAGTCAAGAAGATTGCGCCGGAAGGGAGTAGCTGTGTCAGAAAGTTCACAAGACACCGAAAACACACCAGGAGAAGACAATGACACCAGTGACTCCAGTGATTTCAATGAAGTATTAGAACGAGTAATCCCAAAGATGACTCGAGTGAGTGACACTGAAGACTCTGATCACAGTGGGGACGCCCACAGTTCAATTTCCGACGACACTGAGATCGATCGGGAGGAGAATGTATCTGATCAGGAGGGTACCCAAGAGGAACAGGATCCACAGGAACCTTTGGATTCAGCGGAAGAATTGGAAACTCACGCACAGGAGAGTGAAGAGGAGGAGGAGCCCAGGGTGCCTCCAAACCCAGCCCCGAGAAGATCTCTCAGGGAGAAACAGGCTCCGGCATGGCAGAACTCTGGAAATTACGTCATGAATATGAGTCAACAAGAGCAACCAGAGTGGCTGCAGAAAGCCGAGTATTTGAAATCGCTTGGAGATACACATGAATGGATTGTGAAAGCAATCATCAATGTTGTGGTGTCAGGATAAACTGTACAAAATATACAAGAATTTAATTTGTTTTAGACAATGCGGTGTAAATGTTGTGTAAAATGACGAGAACGCCAATTTTTATCGGGGGGGGGGGGGGGGGGGTGTATGTGGCAGGCAGTATATTTTGACTTATAACTTCATTTGTTTGTGTCCTTTAAAAGAATAATCTTTTCATGTGCCTGTGCAGGAATCAGTTGCCTGTTTATTATTATTATTTGTTAAAATATGCTTCATTGAAGTGCCTATTGTTTGTATGGCAAGTTTTCATTGGCTTATGCTGCAAACTGTACTCTCATTGGCAGTTTAGTTGCCAATGTTGGCTTGGGAGACTACTTTTTTTGAGTGAACTAAGCTCACTGCATTTGTTGGTATGCTGACACCTGTCAGTGTCATTGCATTGTTACCACCTGAACCTGTCTGTACAAGATTCCTTTTGCTGTTTTGGTAAGTGAGATCATGCTAGTATGAATGCTTTATTTTAGTAAATAGATTGACTTAAATGAATTGAATGACAGGACTGTTGAATGAAATTGTTTTATTATAACTGTATGCCAGTTTAGTTAGTTCAGTTTGAATGCTTTGGAATTTAGTTAAAAAGAAGGAATGTGAACATAAACTAGTTTGGAGCCAGCTTCTTTATTTTTGATGGCGTTCATGTTGTTCATAAGTTACTTTCTATTTGAATAATGTGTCTAGGGAAATGTCAGTCTCAATTGCTACTGAAAGAAGGCACATGATGTATTTTTATTATTGGAAACAAAGAGTTGGCTTATGTAATACCTGAGTTTGATATTTATTTTCATTGTCTACATATGTGATGTGCACATAGTAATAATTGATGTAATGCTTGTAGGTTATACCCTGGCCAGACTGAGGAGTGAGTAAACCCTCATAACTACAACTACAGTATTTTTGAGGTATGCGATATTTATTATTGCGGTGTGACATTCTTTATTTAAGAATGGAGTTCATGCTAAATTATTCTCAGCATGTCAGATTCACATGTTGATGTTGTAAATTGGTTGCATTGTATACATATAATATTTACGTGTATGCCGTTTTGTATCGATGTCTCAGTGAAGCAATGTTGCTGAACTAAATGGAATATTTGATGTATATGTCATACTTCATTTACTTGTGAGAGCTGTAATTTGTTTTAATGTTAATGTGAATCAAATGAGGTAAACTATTTAATTATTTATTGATTTACAATCTTAGAACTTTATTGTACTGGAACACCACGTTTACATTATTTTATTTACATGTGTTTCAGGGTTTTTTCCATGTGATTCTTTATGCCTTATGGTGAATAAAAAGCGAAGTCGGACTATCATCACACCTTCTTGTCTGAGTGCGAGACGGTTACACGTGCTTGGGTGCTTGCGTGCGTGCATACGCGTGTGTGTATGTGTGTGTATGTGTGTGTGTATGTGTGCGTGTGTGTGTGTGTGTGTGTGTGTGTGTTGTAAAGATTGACATTTGAAACTTTAAGTTTGATGACTCCGTGACCTTCGTCCAATTACAAGGCCATGATTATAGGGATGGAGTTCCTGTAAAAAAACCAACTTAACGTTGAGGTTTTCTCGGATTTAACTTAAGCTAGAATATTGACACTTCCTACACGCATTTGATTCTAAGTTGATTTTTCTCATAAACATCATACAGTTCTAATTCATACATTTTTGCGAAAAAAGATATCTGTATATAAAAAAACGCACGTTCTTTGTTTCCTGAAAATCTCATCAAAACAAACCAAAATGCAGCCGATACGGATGCGCAGAAAATTATTACCCCACCGAGCAGATAACCGACCTGATATTGTCCTAGATATACAGAGAACGAAGAAAACTGATATCAGCATATACCGTAAAGTACCTTGTAAGCGACCAGTATCGAGTAAGCGCCCACCCCCCACTTTTAGTCCAAAACCGTGCATAGGGTATAGTACCTTGTAAGCGCCCACCCCCCACTTTACACCATTGAAATCAGGGGAAATAAAAAGTCCGCACTTGATCTGCTAGTTTTGTGAATGATTTCCCTTTCTTGCAAACCCTATCACGTGTGTCTGCACGCCTTAATTGGATCTAAACGCCTGCAAGTCAATGATTACAAGTAGCTAAAGATGCCGCGGATCAAATCGTACACAGTTGCATTTAAGCTGTCAGCTCTTGACTACTTGGATAATAACGCCAATGGAAACACACACACTCTCTCTCTCTCTCACACACACACACACACACACACACACACACACACACACACACACACACACACACACACAATACTCCCCCTCCTCTCGCTCTCTCTCCCCCTCC
>NC_090249.1:2767433-2769933 GCF_037325665.1 Littorina saxatilis | reverse complement strand
ATTAAGACTAAACTACTGGACCGATCTTTATGAAATTTGACATGAGAGTTCCTGGGAATGATTCCAAAAACATATAGATATGATATGTTTGGATTAAAAACAAACTCAGTACGCTAAAAAGAATAGAGATACAGAAAAGCGTGTTATCCTGCTCAGCGCGACCATTACCGCACTATTCTGGCTTGTCGATTTCACTGCCTTTGCCACGAGCGGTAGACTGACGAAACTACGAGTATGCGGTCTTGGTGAAAAAATGTAGTGCGTTTAGTTTCATTCTGTGAGTTCGACAGCTTGATTAAATGTTGTTATTTCGCATTACGCGTCTTGTTTACATAATGAACTGGCCAACCCAGACACATAGGGACATACGAACAACCACACACACACACACACACACACACACACACACACACACGCACGCACGCACGCACACACACACACACACATATGTAAACACACACACACATACCCACACACACACAACCCCACCCCCCCCCCCCACAAACACAAACACACGCACGCACCCACACACACACACGCATACACACATACACAAACATGTATCTGTTTGGCTGATCTCAGAAAGCCTTCCGTCTACTGATTACGTCACGTCCTGGGGCGTCGAATCGTGTAACGAGAGAGCTAGAGAAGTCATAACCGTCTCCAACGATTTCTCACAGACAAACGAAGCTGCAAGATCGGACAAGAGTCATGCCTCACCCTCCCAGTCAGCCTGACATGGGGAAGCTTTTGTAAATCAACGGTCAACACGATAGTGCCAATTACCGGCTTTTTTTTTATTCAGTCGTTAAAGGCAAGGTCCTTGCTATGTTACGAAGTTGCTGCCGGAGCCTGAGAAACTCAACCGGCGGTCATACGATGGCTTAAGATGCCCTGACGAATGGCCCGATGTATTTACGATCAGATCCGAATTTAAACATTTCCTTTACCGTGTGTGCTTGCCCTTGAGTAGCTGTAAGATTCTGTGATGGCTTATATAAATTCTGGAGGATGTAATTTTGGTGCTATAAAGAACCGACGCGCTCACAAAACAAAACGAACACTAGAATTGGAAAATTAATTAAAGTTTATTGTGAATATGTCGATGTCATAGTAATTCAGAATCAGCTCATAATATCAATATATAAAAGGCTAAACATAAATCTATGGAGAGGCTAAGTAACCTATATCGGAGCGTGGCGGAAAAACTAATCTAAGTTTAGAAAGTGAATTAAAGCTAAAATGTGAAGTAGAAAGGACTAGCTTGAGTGAGAGTGAAGAACAGTAGAGTGTGAAGCGTGGAGCATGGAGCGAGAAGCGCGGAGCGAGAAGCGTGAAGCGAGAAGCGCGGAGCGGTGGAAACTGATAGAAAGAAAAAACTAAACTTAGAATTCGAAACAAACTAAACATCAAAGGTGTCCTAAAAACATAAACATCAAGGGTGTCCTAAAAACATAAACATCAAAGATGGACGACAAAATGGCGGCCGAAACAAGATGGCGGCAAATCAATAAAAAATCACCAAGACAAAAATATGTTTAGAAAAACCCTACATAGAATAAACGTAGGACACAGAAACGGAAAGAAGACAAAGAAACGGACAGAAGACACAGAGACGGAAAGAAGACAAAGAAACGGACAGAAGACACAGAGACGGAAAGAAGACACAGAAACGGACAGAAGACAAAGAAACGGACAGAAGACACAGAAACGGACAGAAGACACAGAAACGGACAGAAGACAAAGAAACGGACAGAAGACACAGAAACGGACAGAAGACACAGATTCAAAACGAAAATTACACGAATTCGGTAAATAAAAGAAACATAGTCAGAAATGGATACTCGCCTTTGACAGCATCAATAATCTAAAACAGACTCAAGGCGAGCAACTGAACCTGAACTACAAGATAACTTAAAACAAAACTGAAGGCTGGCAGAAGAAACTGGGCCCCGGAACAGAGCAAAAAAAATCTATCTATCCTAAAACATCTTGTTCCGTGAACGGCTTCCCAGTAAGTGACGACGAAAACAGGCTATCCACCACAGAGGTGAACAAAAAAAACTGCGCGTTACTACAATATTACTGTTGCAAAACATGCGTCCCGTGCTCTCCGGGGAAAACTCCATAGGCTGTCCAGCGTGAGCCATACAGGCACATGAAAACAATATCAGAAAAACGCCGGCCACACTCTCGTTTATAAATTAGTTCGTCACAAAATTTAACGTCAGTAAAACAAAAACAAAGGTCGTACCAGGACGCTCATAAAAAAAAGAAAAATAAAAGATAAAGAGCGAGCTAGACCCGCACGCGAACCTACAGAGGTGGTTGCAAAATGGGAACAATTAGGGACAAAAGTGAGAAAAGTGAAAGAAAAGAGGTGAGAAGGAGATCAGAAAAAGGGGAAACCACCACCACGGAAAGTCGCATGCGAGTCAAGCTAGAAGCATGACTAAAAAACACAAGCAAAACAAAAAGAATCTAAATACACAGAAGGCTC
>NC_090249.1:2754933-2762433 GCF_037325665.1 Littorina saxatilis | reverse complement strand
CACACACACACACACACACACACACACACACACACACACACACACACACACATACACATACCTCGACACACACGCACCTAAAGTGTGGATGGTTACCTAAGAGGCGGCACTGGGTGCAGTGCCTTTCTAGTGCACTTGCACTACAACAGCACTGGGTGCAGTACTCGCTCCGGCATCGAAGAATTTTGCACTAAAAAATGCACAAAATTTGACCTATTTCGTCGCCTATAGAGGACGGAAAGAATGTCTTTTGAACATTGTTATGACATTCTTTCCGTCAAAAAAGTCAATTTAACGGTGTTAAATGAAGCGACCATCCACACATTTATGGTTGCCATCCAGAGTTTAGGTTGCCATCCACGTGTGGATGGTTGCGTTATGGTGATTTAGGCAACCAAACCTGTGGAAACGGGGGTACACACACACACACACACACACACACACACACACACACACACACACACACACACACACACACACACACACATGCAGTCAGTGGGAAGGACAGTTGGGGCAGATAGATTCGAACACACAAAAGAAGAACAGAGCTGAAACGGGAAATTCAGACGTGCATCACATTCACGCCAACAGACACACAGACAGAACGACAGACAAACAGACAAACAGAGGGACAGAAAACTAGAAGAGCACACAGGTAGACAGGCAATGAAACATTTTGCATTCCCCAGTAAAGACAGAAGTAGTGAAAGGGTTCCAGCACACATGTGACCCTCCACCACGGAATGAGTCGCATGTCACCTTTGCGTGAGGTTAATACTTTTTACATTTTCCTGAAGAATTGTTTATGCTCTATCCAGTGGTGAAAACCGTTTTAGAAAAAAAACGAAAACTGTTTGACTAAGGTGACCCTCACACTGTTACCAGACACTCCCCGGACTTATATTAAGCCTAGCGCAGAACCTCGCGAGGTGACATGCGACTCATTTCGCGGTGGAGGGTCACAAATTAGGGCAGAAAGACATTTATTTGTAACTGGTTCAGAGGCGCTGGATTTCATTCGACACTTTAGATAGCCGGTAGAAAGGATCGGGGCTCCGAGGTAGAGTTAGGCCAAAAAAAAAAATAGGTCTGTTTACGGTAACCCGACCGACCCTAGTTTTTTCGCGCGACCCTAGACTTTTTTTTGGCATTTGGGGGAAAAAAAAAAAAAAAACTCGGTTTTTTTGGCAAAATAACGTAAAAATATGGTTTTTTGGAAAAAAAAAAAAAAAAAAAAAAAAAAACAATCCCGACCTACCGACCCTATTTTTTTGGCCTATGTTACCGTAAACAGACCTATTTTTTTTTGGCCTTAGAGCGGTTCAAGTGTTCAGTCTTCTTGTTCTAGTCGATCGCCTTTTCCACTAGGATTTTGAGCTCTGGAGATGAAGCTGGTGGTCTTCTGTGGAGCCTCCAAATGTCCGTACACTGAGCTTGTCCTGTAGGATCGTCCGCCTGGGCCAAGTCTCACTCCTCAGGGGCTGGAGGCTCCTACAATCAAGTGTTTACAGTTATTTGATTAATTGCTTGCGTTTTTCATTAATGTATTTACTTTGACAAATCTACACACACAGAAAATATAGGCCATACACATTTTGTTAATTTAAAACAGTCCTAGGCGTCATCATTTTCTTCTCGGAACAAAAATCGGAAGAACTGCCGAAATGACGAGAAAATGTTCGGAAAAAAGAAGTTTCGTTGCCGACACCAAATTAGATCCCTGTAATTATGCCAATTATTTCTGGCGTGTATCGTCGTTCAGAAGTTCGCCGTCTCAGATAAGGCCAGGCGTTGACACGGGAGAAGATCCTACCCTCCACTTCAACACATACCAAAAATCAACACCCTGACTGCTTGCTGTGGTGAGTTGCATTTTTTTAACGACATAATTGCTTTAAAAATAACAATTTACAATTTTACGAACACTATTTCATTAAAACAAATCCCCACTGTGAACAAAGAACACCCCAGGCTCTTCATTTTCCAATATGCGTTTAACTGTATCTGTAGTACAGCTGTAACAAAACAACTAGTTCAGCTACATCCAGCACTTGTTGAAACAGAATTCACATGTGCAGCGAACCTCGCCGTGTTAGAGGAGACTGATTCGGGTGCCTGTGATTGAAAGATGGGACTGTGTCTAACGTTGGTCTAACGGGTCTAACTGGGTCTGCGGAGTGTAGTTATCCTCCTCGCCTGATTAATCCCAACCCCACTCTTTCCGACCCCGCGTGTCCTAATTAGCTCTGATTTATTGGTATTGGCTGTCTGTCTGTCTCTTTGTCTGTCTCTTTGTCTGCACGAGTGTGTGTCTGTGGGTTTCTATCCTTGTTATGTCTATTATGTACACACGCCACTGTAGACACACACACACATTAAAGGCCCACTCCGCTTCCCGTAAACCATCAGTACAATTCAAAGTTTTGAAAGTTTTAAAAAAGGGAGCCCGGAAGCAGCTCATGCAAGTTCGTGTTTGCCCAAGCAGACGAGTGGTTTACGCATACTAAATGGCCATTTTATCGAACTGTGTCATTTACTGCTGTTAAATTATAATACAAGTGTGTTCCATTAGGTTAGAATAGCTAATGCCATGAAAGATTCCATCGTTCTGTAAACCTCACGTGAGGCGTAGTGAGGCTTTAACACTAATAGCTAGAATACTCTCTCTTTCTACATCGGTTCTATTATTAAAGTTTATTTTTTCTCAAAGGTCAATGTATCTTTCTCAGAGCTCACTAGACTCTGTTTCCACACATCATCATCATCATCATCGTCATCGTCATCGTCATCATCATCATCATCATCACCATCATCATCATCATCATCATCATCATCATCATCATCATCATCATCATCATCATCATCATCATCATCGTGAAAGTTATTTCATAGTTTATGACGATTAATAATGATTTCTAATTATGTATCAATAATGTATAATGATTTATAATGATTTTATAATGAGTTACTCGCGGGTCCACACGACTAGGCGGTTAAAGGTTTCTTAACGAGCTTTGAATAGGAATGGAGATTTGAAGATGCAGTGCCAATTGGGTCACAGCATGGACAGCAAAGATTTGTCGTTATGTCGCAGATTACGATATAAACAACCAGGAGCTTCCCACAACTATCTCACAGATGCCAACACATACCTGTTGGTGTTGCTAGCCAAACGAAATTTCATGCTTGTTTGTCAATTCGCAACTCCCGCCAAATAGAAATTAATATTTCTCGTGAACACGTTCTGAGGCTGTGTGCGGTATGCCAACAAGGACCCACATACCCTCTTTTACGATTTTCTTACGTCATCACACACAATGTCTTGACATAAAGAACTCAAAACAAAGAATTCTCCCTCTCGCCGAGACAAATAGACCTAGGCTTTTGACGTAATTCATTCACATGCGAGATCCTGAAGGCTGAAGTGAACCTTGCCAAAGGCGACTCTAGCCTGCCCGGTGGCAGTACAACATTAATTCGAAAAAAATTGCAGTTTTTGACTCCTTGCATGAAAGTCAGTGAAACTTGTATTGGTATTTGTTTAAACAGATAGCTGACTGAAAGCCCTAGGGGCTCCGTGCACTTGGAGTTGAAAGGTCCAGTAACTTTAAACAATATTTCATTTAATGCACATGTGGTCCCATATGGTGATCAAATAAATTGAAGTCTTCATGCAATCCTTCTAATGATGAGTAGCGGGTGCACTCTTTTTTTTAGCAGCGGATATTTCTCGATATAGATTTGCTCAAAAGACTGTCCCCTCTGTGAGGATTTTGTGTCTGGTAAAAAAAAGTCTTACTTTTTTTTCTCATGATGACTTTTTGTTGAGTATTGCCGGAATGCACTGCTATCGGCTCAGACGAAAACAATATTGTTTGCAAAAGCTTTGTGGGCTAAGACTGAAGAATTATTTTTTTGTTTTATTGACAGAATCTCGAAAAACATGCTCAAAAAGCAAGAACTCCTGTTCAATTTTGAGAATTTGTTCAGTGGTTATTCTTGCGGAAAGTCTTATACCCCACACTCAAGTTTTGCACATTATCTTATAAATAAGGGTTTAACGCTTCGTGTTTTTTTAATTCTTCTCCTACGACATCCTTAAACTTACATAAACACTATATTTAAAAAAATGTTATGTCCCTGTTGATG
Source organism: Littorina saxatilis (assembly GCF_037325665.1). Taxonomy (NCBI): domain Eukaryota; kingdom Metazoa; phylum Mollusca; class Gastropoda; order Littorinimorpha; family Littorinidae; genus Littorina; species Littorina saxatilis. Next base: position 2,758,284 of record NC_090249.1, on the reverse strand, counting down.
ACTTTTTCTTAGGAGTACAGTAGAAGCATGTTTCCTTTTAACATGGGTATGGGGCACAGTTCAAAATGTATCACGTTCTGGGGGGGGGGGGGGGGGGGGCTTTATATTGGTACTGTGGTTTAAAGGATAGCCTAACCTTACTCGTGACAAAGTTTTTGCAATTTCTTATTACTGTAATTTCATTTTTGTCGGTGCTTCATACTCGACATCTAGTTTCAAGAATCGGTACAAAGTAGTAGTCTTGTTTCCAATTTACCAGCAAAGTTTGGGTTTTTGTGTTCTATATTGATCCTCTATCAATCTCGTTCATGTGGGATCATTTGATTGTTGATTTGTTTACGTACATATATCCACAACAGAATTTTAGAAATTTCATCAGTAGTGGTTTTATGGAAACGTGTGATACCCCATACACAAGTTTCAGTTGTTAGCTTATCTTGGAAATTAGCATGTTAAGCTCTATTTCATTTGCTTCTTCTGGCCTCAGCACACCTTGAACTCACAGAAAAGTGTATCAATTTTAAAAGGGGTAGACTCAGCAGCATCAATAAAGGATGAAACGTTTCTGGTTTTGTGAACGAAAAAGTGAATCATTTTCAGGGATGTCGTTTTGCGTTGGCAATCGGCGACTTGCCGAAACTCATTTCAAATCTCAGAATCTCAGAACCGAAAGCGGAGTATAGCTGCCTAAGTGGTTGTGTAAAAACGGCCATGAACACGTAAAAACACACTCGTGTAAAAACACGAGAGTACCTGGGAGTGTCAGCCCATGAACACAGAAGAAGAAGTTTGGAGTAAGTTGATGCCAAGGACTGCCTAAAACTTCAACAAGAAGGGCAAAGCCCATACGACTCACATGCTTGACCTTGACCTTTACATGACCTTGACCTTCAGGGTCAAGGTCAAATAACTAAACCTAGCAATGACATCATACACTAAGAACTGCTTTACACAATTTTCCTACCAAAATACATGTGACCTTGACCCAAGGTCAAGGTCATCCAAGGTCATGCAACACAAAGCTGTTAATTCAAGACATAGGAAGTACAATGGTGCTTATTGGCTCTTTCTACCATGAGATATGGTCACTTTTAGTGGTTCACTACCTTGTTTTGGTCACATTTCTTAAGGGTCAAAGTGACCTTGACCTTGATCATATGTGACCAAATGTGTCTCATGATGAAAGCATAACATGTGCCCCACATAATTTTTAAGTTTGAAACAGTTATCGTCCATAGTTCAGGGTCAAGGTCACTTCAAAATATGTATACAATCCAACTTTAAAGGACCCTTGCGACCTTGACCTTGAAGCAAGGTCAACCAAACTGGTGTCTAAAGATAGGGCTTACATTGCCCTGTATAGCATACATAGCAAAGGTTGCCATTCTCGATAACTTCAGAAAAAAATGCGAAAATGTGAAAAATGGTCGTTTTTAAGACAACAATTACGGCCCCTGTGACCTTGAACTTGAAGTGAGGTCAAGTTGCTGCACATGTTTTTTGAGATCTTGTAACCATACACCATCAGGCCACATCAGGTGTTGATAGACTTAATAGTGTCCAAGAAATATCCAACGTTAAAGTTTTTCGGACGGACGCCGGGACGGACGACTCGGGTGAGTACATAGACTCACTTTTGCTTCGCATGTGAGTCAAAAATGAAATGGTTGGAACTTTTAAAGTAATTTCGGGAAAATATCAGAAGAAAGATACAGATCTAAGAAAGAAAGGGTTGGTTGGTTGGATTCATTATATAGTTCGTACGGACACCTTTGTCAATGTTGCGAAAATGATTCAGGAAAAGACAAGAACGATCTATGCAGGAAGCAGCCAGGCTGTAGGTGTTTGGTATGTGACAAGAACGATCTGTGCAGGAATCAGCCAGGCTGTAGGTGTTTGGTATGTGACAAGAACGATCTGTGCAGGAATCAGCCAGGCTGTAGGTGTTTGGTATGTGACAAGAACGATCTGTGCAGGAATCAGCCAGGCTGTAGGTGTTTGGTATGTGACAAGAACGATCTGTGCAGGAATCAGCCAGGCTGTAGGTGTTTGGTATGTGACAAGAACGATCTGTGCAGGAAGCAGCCAGGCTGTAGGTGTTTGGTATGTGACAAGAACGATCTGTGCAGGAAGCAGCCAGGCTGTAGGTGTTTGGTATGTGACAAGAACGATCTGTGCAGGAAGCAGCCAGGCTGTAGGTGTTTGGTATGTGTCAAAGCAGAAGGATGCTTTATCACTGTCTTGTAGAAGCCTGGACATAATCATCATTCTGTGTATTGTGCACGGTCGATTGCACAATGAGTGTACCTTTACGGACGGGCGCATTGGCCAATAGGATAAGACATCGGCCACCAATGCAGAAGGTCGCAAGTTCGAATCCCGGCCGCGCCTGGTGGGTTAAGGGTGGATATTTGTTCGACCTCCCAGGTCAACTTATGTGCAGACCTGCTCGTGCCTTATCCCCCTTAGTGTGTACACGCAAGCAAGATCCTGTAATCCATGTCAGAGTTCGGTGGGTTATACTCGCCTAACACGCTTGAGATTTACTGGCCGATGTGAATGCGTGATATATTGTGTAAAAAATTCCATCTCACACGGCATATTGTAAACGCCATGAGCCTCCCCTCTGGGAGGGTATGTGCGTAGAAATACTCACTAATAATAAATAATAATTATAGAAACACGAAAATACCCAGCGTGCTTCCCCCGAAAGCGGCGTATGGCTGCCTGAACGGTCATACACGTAAAAACCCACTTGTGCAAACACACGAGTGAACCTTGGAGTTTCAGCCCATGAACGAAGAAGAAGAAGAGAAGAAGTACCTTTAAGGTCTTTACTGAAGTTCGACTGACCGAGGGAGAGTGTTGTTCCTACATAATTATTGTCTCTCCAGGTTGTTGTTTTGTTCATGAAAATGATAGGTTTCAGAGACGGAGCATCCGTGGAAATCTGCATGGATGTCAAAGGAGTGTCTCTAAAAACAAACCCCTCATTCTGACTCGATACAAGGTTATTACAGTTAAAGTGCATCTTCATTTGCTCGCTGAAAGTGCTTAATCAGATGCTCCGAACGTGTATCATAATTATACTGTACTATAGTTCACGTGTGGTTGCCTTTATTGTATCACGATTCCACACGGTGTAGCCTGGTGCATAACCTACGAGAAAGACATGACCCTTCGCTGTGACACAATTGCACCGGATACCTGAACTGTGAATTATTGTGCAAAGTACGTTACAATAACGTTGAATGCAACTGAACCATGTTATTTGTTTGCCTTTTGCCTGGAAGCCATAGTATTAAGTTCAAACACACAGACACACGTACGCACACACACACACACACACAC
>NC_090249.1:2748482-2754733 GCF_037325665.1 Littorina saxatilis | reverse complement strand
CCTTCCCTCTACAGGCACGTCTACTAAAGTCTCAGACGTGATAGGATTAAGAGGATGCCACAATGATCCGGGTAACTTTGCAAATAATCATACTGATATAACAGAAGAAAGTTATTCCACAGTCATTTCTACTTATACATTACAGTGTTACAAAACAGGAATTTGTGCTAAGTATAATCTACAAACAACAAAGACCCTCCAGCCCCCCCCCCCCCCCCCCCCCCCCCCTCCTCACCTGCAACATATACATGTTCATGTCCAACTTTCCCAGTGGCTCTTAATCTTATGTCTATGACTGTTGATATTGAAGAGTAGAAAGTGTTTAGTTTTCAATGACTAAATTTCCCCTCACACACACACACACACACACACACACACACACACACACACACACACACACACAAACACACACGCACATGCACATAGCTGTTGTCTCCTCAATCTCTCTGTGTCTCTCTGTTTAATTAAAATATTTGGATCACTAACTCTTCACTGAGATTCAGTGTTATGTGTTATGTGGAGTAAGATTAGTGAATGTTGCTGCTGATTCTGTTGTTCTTACTGTTCTTCCTCCCTGCATAATCTTTTTTCTCCTTAAACAGTTTTTTTTTATTACTACAGTGCGTCTATGGAGTGTACATCAGAGATGTGATGGGACCAAAAACATTCCAAAATGAAACAGGTAACTTTTTAAACTGGTCTTCATTTTGTTTATTGAGAAGTTGGTTCACATGATACATTTCAGAGTCGTCCTTTTAAATTCGTTAAATATTGCACCAGTCACTACATCTATAGATTGTCAGATTAAGTTGTCTTCTTCTGCATTATGCATATGCAATATTCATCTTTAGTGCGCGCGCGCGCGCGTGTGTGTGTGTGTGTGTGTGTGTGTGTGTGTGTGTGTGTGTGTGTGTGTGTGTTTATTGGTTGAAGACGACACAGGCCCCTTCCCTCATTTGTTTATCTGTGTGCGAGACTTCGTGAGTCAGTTGCATAGGCAGGATAGCTAACTGAGTTGCCTGCAAGACCATTAACGGCATTTTGCACTGTATATTTGCTGTACATTAATTTCAGCTTAGGTATGACCAATACCAAAAGTTACAATGTTGTAGGTGAAATGGTCTGTCTTTTGGGCTCTTTCCAAAAAGGATCCGAATTCGGGGATAGACTCAACCGTTTCGGGTTTTATATGGAGCCGTACACTAATTAACCCGATTTAAGCATTAAAGAATTTAAGAGTGTTAGTTTTGGAGGGTATAAACTATGTAATTCAAATGAAAATTTCAATAATAAATTTTCGTATAATTAATATACTTACCCAATTCTCATAGTTTATACCCTCCCATCCTTCCACGCTACTTAATTTCCTATGGCGTCTTTTTTTTAGCTTGGTTACCACCCTTTCGAGGGCAGGTAATTTGAGTAGTTTTTCGACATCTAGCATATATGAGATCTTAGTCAATGCATCCCTCAGACAACCAGTTACACCGTTAATGACACATGAAGCAATAAGGTAACTATCAGATAACACTTGTATACACAAAATCCACTCGGACAAGATCAACAAAATCTTACGATCTTGTTAACTCATTGGAGACGTAATGTTTTAGTCCTTTTTTTTTGGTTGAAAATGTGCTGAAAAAAGAAGATTACAGCTAGATCAAAACTCAAAAGTGTTCCAAATTACCCCTCCATTTGACCTGTGAACTCGCCACTGTGTTGACCTTTGTCATGCATAAGATATAGTTAATAATCGCCAAATATTAACTAACTAGGTCAACAGGTCAAGAAGTATTAAGCATTTTTATGGGCTGCATTTGTTTCATTTGTGTCACCCTTTATGTTTATACTTTTGCAGGCTGGTGTGGAGTTCTGATGTTGCCAGGGCGATGGAAGACACATACATAAGACATATAAACAAGCTTCCCTGTGAAGTGTTTTGATCACAAATCACCATTATTTTACACATTTATGCATATCTATTCTCAGCTCAGACTTGTGCTTTGAAATTGGATGTTTAAGTACTAGCTAAAAAACCCTGAATAAAGTCTTCGCAATACATGGAATGGGATCAAAAGTGTGTGTGTGTGTGTGTGTGTGTGTGTGTGTGTGTGTGTGTGTGTGTGTGAAAACAACATTCAAAAATGAGGGTGAGATAAAACATAAAAAAAGCTACAGCACAGATACTTTTTTGTCTAGCGTCAAGGACGGATCCAGGGGGGGTTCCTGTCACCCCCCCCCCCCCCCCCCGGCCTGAACATGTATCTCCTCCAAGGGTGAAAATAAAATAAAAATCAATAAATCATGACAAATATTCGGAGAACGCGCCAGCTAGATTCCACATATTCTCATCTACATTTCAAAACGTCCAGACCTCCCTAGCGCCCTCAACTAATGAACCCCTAACACAATTGGGGGCCCCCCCAACCTGATACGGTCCGGCCATGAGCGTTCTATATCGTCCTCTTTAGAAACTTGTTGCGCTGTTGACACACGTACGTTTCTATTTGCAAACATCCATAAAGTAATATTTTGTTAATCATGTTTAAAACATTTCTTCTGAGTAGAGTGAAGCTAAATCAAACCACACACAAAATGAAAAAAACTAAATCTAAATCAAAGCCATATTGCGCGTAACATAAAGCAACAGTTTAACCGTCTGCAAGAGAGATTGTTAGTAGTAGATCTAAAAAAAAAGAATGGATTCCATGGAAGCTAGTGTAACTATACACATTCAACATCTTTGAAGCTTCGGATATAACTCGATAAAACAAAAAAGAACCAAAACTTAAAACATGTCCCAACAGTTGTTAGTCCACCTCTCTCTTCACCCGACCCCCACACTCACATAGTTTGTGTCTGAAAAGCTCTAAAACGCACTGGCACACACGCATACACACTGACTTATACAGAGTCCATTTAGAAATATGTTCAGTAATTGCGATAAAAGACAAGACTTTTGTCTCCTTTGGTAAACATCACGGTGTTTTTTTCCCGCCACTTCTTATCCACGTGTAAAAATATTTCCCATCAGACTGCGCGAGTGGAGAAACTACGTCATATCATAGGGGAATCCCCTACCGGAGCAGGATCGGAGCAGCCTGCTCCGGAACCGGAGCTTGTGTGTGAGAGGGCAGGTGGAGAGCGGAGCAGGATCGGAGCAGCCTGCTCCGCTTGCTCCGCCTGTGTGTGAGCCCCGCTTTAGGTATCTGTCTGGGGAAAAACGGCGCACCATTGACTGTCGAGTTGTTTTTATGCGACAACACATGTAGCCTAGTGGTCTCTGTATGTCCAAGATCCGACCTTCTTCGCCACCTTTTATTCTAACAGTATCACCAACTTTGAAAATGGCAATTTCCATGCTGGTCAACTTGAGCCGAATGTACCACATGTATAGCAAACTACAGATCCTGCAGCAGACGACAGATCTGTAGCAGACGACTGATGAGACAGCCTTGTTCTATTGAACCATATTTAGCAATCAATTCTCTAAAAGCGACAACAAATTAACAAAACTATAAGCATACTGTTTTATTGTAAGTTTTATTTTGTTGCTCAAGATTTTGAATCAGGATGTTCTTGGGATTGATCTGAGCGGTTGCCCATGAAGCGTACCTCGTTTCGACAACTTTACAAGAGTTGTGCGCCTTGAATCACTGTGTGTCTCTCTCAGTCTTTCGCTCTCTCCCGTGCTCTCTGTCTCTCTCTCAGTCTCACCGCGTCGGACAACTCATAATCTTCACTCAGGCTCTCAGCTCTATTCACCGAAACAGATTATGTACATGTATTCTTTGTTGTTTTCTTTATTTCTTCAATGATAATGTTTGTAGATCGTTAGCCAAACGTCAGTTCGACTTTTATACCGCAGAGTACAGGGGCGGATCAGTTGCTTTGTAAAGGGGGGGGGGGGGCACTTTGAATCGAAAGTGAATGTGATGGGCGCGAAGCGCCCGAATTTGCTAGGGGGGTCCGGGGCATGCCCCCCCCCCCCCCCCCCCGGAAATTTGTTTTGCCCAAAGCAAAATGGTGCCATCTGGTGCCATTTGAACTTAGAAATGGTCATAGAATCAGCATAGAAAAATCTTTTTTTTTTCTTCTTTTTTCTTTCTTTTTTTTCGGGGGGGGGGGGGGGCACGTTCCCCCTGTGCCCCCCCCCCCCTCGTCCGCCCCTGGAGTATCTCAATCGTTTTGCTGAAAAAAAGTAGTCCCCGAGTTAACGATGGTTTGGTTGGTTTTTGGGGTTTAATGTCTCTTCAGCAGATGCTAGCTGCTATTCGAGACCGATGCAGTTATTTTCTTTTCCCTTCATATGGCAAGTTCTACGTTTCAGACTATTTACATTCAAATCTATCACTGTAAAAGAAGGTTCTCAAAATTAATAATTTTCACTTCTGGTACTTTAAATCTTGTAAAAAATCTTGATCTCTTTTAAAAAGTTAAAAATCTTGTCCGGGGGAACATCCCGGAATAAAACCTTCAGTGTTTCCGCATTGTAGTGTTTGTCTCGAAATTCTTGAACGTCTACACATTTTGTGAGAACATGTTCTAATGTCCATGGTTCGTCACATCCAAAACAGTATGGTGAATCTTCACCTTTCAGCAGATACGAATGTGTAATGTGACTGTGCCCAATGTGTAAGCGACAGAGAACTGTCTCTTCTTTCCTGTTGAGGCGACATTGGGGTAGGCTGTCCGACAGCTGGGGGACGATCTTATGAAGTTTATTTTCTTCACATTCGTTAACGATAAATATGCAGATGACCTCTAAATTATTCAAATGTACTCTGAAATCAAAGACAATGACCAACGGCAGGTGAGATCGAGACTCGGTTGTGATGGATAATTCATATGGTTGTGATGGATAATCCAAAATAATCCCCTCTACAGCTAACAGAGACAAAGAGGCAGGTCATGCAGGGCTCGACAATAACGAATGCCCGACAGCCCGGGGCAAGCGTTTGAACCTGTCGGGCAAGTAAACCTTATGACCAGCTGCCCGACGGGGCAAGTGACAATATGTCAGTGAAAATTAAAATGTATTCAAATACCTTGGCGTACAAAGGACCAAACTTCCGAAGAACAAGACTCTTCCAATGTTTCCCCCAATGTTATCGATCGCTTCTGCTAACCGGAAATGCTTTCGTTCATGTATTCACCCCATTCAGGAATTTCCGATTTGGTGACATTTCTTTAATCTAACGCGGCTTCTCATTGGTTTAGGTCACGGCTAAGAGCCAATCAATGAAGAGCTATCTGAAAACTGAGAAGCACAGTTCAAAATTGCTTCGCAGTCGTCGATGTTTCCTTTTTAACAACTTCAAAGCGCGGTGTAGATGACACAGACGATGGTTCGAAACGAAAATCCCAGGAGAAGGCATTCGAGGCCTGTCGTGACCGGAAATTCCTCTCATCTTGGCTTACGGAATTCCCGTTGGTAAAATACGACGACGAAAAGTGTCTGATGTTCTGCAAGGTAAGGATTTTAACGTTTACATGTTGTGTTGTTTTCAATTAGTTGTAAGAAAGAAATGCTTGCAAAACATCTTTGAGCAAAAGAGTCAGTGTGTTACTGTTTGCGTGGGGTGTTGCAGGTAGCTCTGTTTCCTCCTTGGGGATGAAGCTACCAGGGGAAGGGATTGTGTTGGAGGTGCGGGTAGAGGGGTAGCCCTCCCGGTGCTCCCCCTTGGACCTCCCTAGTCTAGGACCCTGGGTCTTCGCGAGGTGGCCATTGTGGCGTAATCCCTCCGGACTAGCATAACGTTTCCCTATCCCAAGACCGACCGTGCGTGGTCTATGACCACATCCTCTACGAGGTGACCCTATCAACTAGGCAGCGCAAGCCCCTAGGCGAAACACGGCGGATCTAGAGGAGAGAACCTCGATAAAAAAATTTGAGCTGCCATGAAGACGGAGCATGTTGGCTGAGGACAGCGGGCAGACCTTCTGTGCCGACACCCATCTACGGGGGAAAACCAGGCATGCACGCATCAAACCCAACATGGCCATACAAACGAAACGAAACTGTTTGCGTTACTCCGTTTTATTGTTTTATATCGCATTCTCTATTTAGTTTATTGTGGCAAGTAAAAAAAAAAATGGGGCAAGTAGTTTTGATGTGTACTTGCCCGACAGGGCAAGTTGTCAGAAAAGTTAATGTCAAGGCCTGTCATGGGATAAACACAGATAGCGCTGACGCAACAGGGAGATAACTTCCCACACTGGCTCTGTATTGAGACAGACTACACCCACCC
>NC_090249.1:2728482-2743482 GCF_037325665.1 Littorina saxatilis | reverse complement strand
TGTGTGTGTGTGTGTGTGTGTAGAGCGATTCAGACTAAACTACTGGGCCGATCTTTATGAAATTTGACATGAGAGTTCCTGGGTATGAAATCCCCATTCATTTTTTTTCATTTTTTTGATAAATGTCTTTGATGACGTCATATCCGGCTTTTCGTGAAAGTTGAGGCGGCACTGTCACGCCCTCATTTTTCAACCAAATTGGTTGAAATGTTGGTCAAGTAATCTTCGACGAAGCCCGGACTTCGGTATTGCATTTCAGCTTGGTGGCTTAAAAATTAATTAATGACTTTGGTCATTAAAAATCTGAAAATTGTAAAAAAAAATAAAAATTTATAAAACGATCCAAATTTACGTTTATCTTATTCTCCATCATTTGCTGATTCCAACAACATATAAATATGTTATATTCGGATTAAAAACAAGCTCTGAAAATTAAATATATAAAAATTATTATCAAAATTAAATTGTCCAAATCAATTTAAAAACACTTTCATCTTTTTCCTTGTCGGTTCCTGATTCCAAAAACATATAGATATGATATGTTTGGATTAAAAACACGCTCAGAAAGTTAAAACAAAGAGAGGTACAGAAAAGCGTGCTATCCTTCTTAGCGCAACTACTACCCCGCTCTTCTTGTCAATTTCACTGCCTATGCCGTGAGCGGTGGATTACGAGTATACGGTCTTGCTGCGTTGCATTGCGTTCAGTTTCATTCTGTGAGTTCGACAGCTACTTGACTAAATATTGTATTTTCGCCTTACGCGACTTGTTTTTAGTTTTACTAGCAGTCAGGCCCGGCTTCGCCCGGGTGTTTCTGATCTCCCCTCTCTCTCAGAAACCTCTAGAATCTTATTCCAATGAGAATAAGCAATAGATGAAAGTGTGAGCTCATACATTTGGATTGAAAGGCTGGGACTGACAGTGTGAAAGCATCACCATCAACACACTCTTTTTGCTGAAAAATAACTTTTTGACTTGAGTTATCTCCTTTTCTTAGGAAAATTCTAGATACTTGAAAACCAGGTCTAACATCGACTCTATATATTCTGTAAAGACTGATCAGGCGTGCCTGCATTAGAAGAGATACCTCCCTTCAATGTATAACAAAGTAAGAGTTACCTCCCTTTGCTTCTAGAAATTTCCTGAACTGTCCGGTTAACTTTTTACATTTAGTCAAGTTTTGACTAAATGTTTTAACATAGAGGGGGGAATCGAGACGAGGGTCGTGGTGTATGTGCGTGTGTCTGTGTGTGTGTGTGTGTGTGTGTGTGTGTGTGTGTGTCTGTCTGTGTGTGTGTGTGTGTGTAGACCGATTCAGACTAAACTACTGGGCCGATCTTTATGAAATTTGACATGAGAGTTCCTGGGTATGATATCCTCAGACGTTTTTTTCATTTTTTTGATAAATGTCTTTGATGACGTCATATCCGGCTTTTCGTGAAAGTTGAGGCGGCACTGTCACGCCGTCATTTTTCAACCAAATTGGTTGAAATCTTGGTCAAGTAATCTTCGACGAAGCTCGGACTTCGGTATTGCATTTCAGCTTGGTGGCTTAAAAATTAATTCATGACTTTGGTCATTAAAAATCTGAAAATTGTAAAAAAAATATTTTTTTTATAAAACGATTTAAATTTACGTTCATCTTATTTTCCATCATTTGCTGATTCCAAAAACATAAATATGTTATATTTGGATTAACAACAAGCTCTGAAAATTAAATATATAAAAATTATTATCAACATTGTTTTTTCGAAATCAATTTAAAAACACTTTTATCTTATTCCTTGTCGGTTCCCGATTCCAAAAACATATAGATATGATATGTTTGGATTAAAAACACGCTCAGAAAGTTAAAACGAAGAGAGGTACAGAAAAGCGTGCTATCCTTCTCAGCGCAACGAATACCCCGCTCTTCTTGTCAATTCCACTGGCACTGCCTTTGCCAGGGGCGGTGGAGTGACGATGCTACGAGTATGCGGTCTTGCTGCGTTGCGTTGCGTTCAGTTTCATTCTGTGAGTTCGACAGCTACTTGACTAAATGTTGTATTTTCGCCTTACGCGACTTGTTCTTCTTCATTTCTTCTCCTCATAGGAGCGATAGAGAGTCTGTAATATCACTGGCATTATGTGCTTGCTACATGTGAACACCAGGCACTGAACTGGCCTTGCACTATATAGGCAGTATTCAATAAACGTGAGGTTCATAATCTGAGAAAGGAAACGATGAACTCAAGAAACTAAATCCCAGGTGCACATCTGCGGCACCTAGGCAGTGTCCATGCACACTATCTTGTTCCTGCCTCTTGCCATCTCTGAAGTATGGCAGACACAGACACAGACACAGACACACACACACAGACATACACACACACTAACATCTTGTTTTATATAAATATATATATACAAGTGCGTACAATTCTTTTAGGGGGTAAGGAAGGGGTTGGTGTGGTGGTGATGGGGGATGATGGGGGTGCTGGGGATGGTGGTTGGGTTGGTGTTGATGATGTAGGGCTAGTGGGAGTGGTAGTTGTGGAGTCGGCGGTGGTGGTGGGGGTGGTGGTGGTGGGGGGGGTCGGATCTGGGGATTGAAAGGGGGGGGGGGGGGGGGGCAAGTTTACCTTTTTTTTAGAAGAGCCAAGCCACAACTAAAAGTTTCTCTCTTCGGGGGGGGGGGGGGGGGGAGGCGGAGGAGGATTGGAGGGCTGGCAGCGCAGCGGCAGCGGCGGTGGTGGTCAGGTGGACATCTTCACAGTCACAGGAGTGCACATGCACGACATCGTCTTCCTGCCCCCTCCCTTCTCGGAGCTTTGGCGATCACAGACAGACACACACACACACACACACACACACACAGACAGACAGACACTCTCTTTTATTTATATGTATAGATACACCTTTGGCGGCACGAAGCACGCCGTATAATGACCCCATTATAAAGGACCACGCGTCACCTGCGCCCCCGCGGTACTAATAAGGATACCACAAAATAACAATTTTGAGCCACGGCGACTCACATTGTTCTTTTGTGGTTTCCTTATTAGTACCGCGGGGGCGCAGGTGACGCGTGGTCCTTTATAATGGGGTGCTTCGTGCCGCCAAAGGTGTTTTAAACAAATTTTAAAAAAAAAGTCGCGTAAGGCGAAATTACTACATTTAGTCAAGCTGTGGAACTCACAGAATGAAACTGAACGTAGTCCGCCGCTAGTGCAAAAGGCAGTGAAAGTGACGAGCCTGTTTGGCGCGGTAGCGGTTGCGCCGTGCTTCATAGCACGCTTTACTGTACATCTCTTCGTTTTAACTTTCTGAGCGTGTTTTTAATCCAAACATATCATATCTATATGTTTTTGGAATCAGGAACCAACAAGGAATAAGATGAAATAGCTTTTAAAACGATTTCGGAAATTTAGTTTTGATCATAATTTTTATATTTTTAATTTTCAGAGCTTGTTTTTAATCCAAATATAACATATTTATATATGTTTTTGGAATCTCCTCTTCTGCCCCTCACACACACACACACACACACACACACACACACACACACACACACACACACACACACACACACACGTTACACACACCGTCAATCCCTGTGAGAAGGAAGTCGCGCACTTTTCACGTGCAAAACGAAGTGAAAGCGACAAGCCAGAATATACACACACACACACACACACGCACGCGTGCGCGCTGAAACATCTATCGGGATACACAAGCAACAACAGTCTGTTCGAAGGAAGAGTACTCAGTTAACACTCTGCAAATCTGCTAAATGATTAGGAATCAAAAGAAAACAAGTCGCGTAAGGCGAAAGTACTACATTTAGTCAAGCTGTCGAACTCACAGAATGAAACTGAACGCACTGCATTTTTTCCACCAAGACAAGACAGGAAGTCGCACACTTTTCACGTGCAAAACGAAGTGAAAGCGACAAGCCAGAATAGCGCGGTAGCGTATTGCGTTGAGCAGAAAAGCGCGCTTTACTGTATTCTTTTTAATTTTCCGAGCATGTTTTAAATAAAACATATCCTATTGTATGGTTTTGCAATCACGAAATGATTAAGGATCAGATGAAACAAAATTTGGATCGATTTCTTAAATTTTATTCGTAGAACTAATTAACATAATTTCGTTATTTGTGATCACATTTTAAGAGTAAACATGACATATGTATATATTTTTTGATTCAGAATTTGATGAAAAATACGATGCAATCAATTTTGAATCTGTTTGCGAAAATTTGATGTCAATGACAACCTTAATGAGCAAACTCATTTATTAATTTGTAAGCCTCCAAGCTGAAATACAATACCAAAGTCCGGGCTTCGTCGAAGATTATTTGACAAAAAATGTCATCAAAATTGGTTGGAAAATGAGAGCGTGACAGTGCCGCCTCAACTTTCACAAAAAGCCGGATATGACGTCATCAAAGACACTTAAAACAAAAAAAAGTCTGGGGAAATTATACTAAGGAACTCTCATGTTAAAGTTTCAGGCAGATCGGTTCAGTAGTTTTCTCGGAACCGATCTACACACACACACACACACACACACACACACACACACACACACACACACACACACATACACACACACATACACATACACATACACACACACATCACCACAACCCTCGTCTCGATTCCCCGTCTCTATAATTATAACTTGACTAAATGTTTAAAAAAAAAAAATAAGAACGCGTCGCAGGGAAAAGGGCTTTTTCCTATTAGTCCCATAAGCCATCAGGTAAACATTGTAAAAGCATAATAAATATCAGAGTTATTTAGTCATTGTTGCTTAAGGTTACTCGGTCAGAAATTAATTTCTCGCATACAATTAATAAAGCAGAACTCAGCAAGAACTTTTGTTGTGATCGGTCACTATCTTAACTTGTGACAAGCATTAAGAAACAAGAAAACAACGCCCAAACACAGCAACTTCCCTTACTGTGTTCTGCCGTTGTTTTTAACAAACTCGAGTTCAAAGAAAACTCCGGCAGAAGACAGTAACGTCCCTTAGTGTGTTCTGCCGTTGTTTTTAACAAGAAAAACTTGGCAGAACAAAGTAAATCCACTAATTGGCTCATAACTCTTTAATCTTACCACTATTTTTGAAATAGACTAAAGCTATAAATTCAGAAACCATCCCGACGCTTTATTGCAGTAAAATGTCCAGCGAGAATGCTTTTGTTTTAAAAATAGAGCTGAGAACAGAAAACCGCGTTTTTCTCGCAACGTGATTTTTGGACTTAGGCCTACTGTGTTTTGTCAGAGGAGGGCAGAATGGCGGGTCGTTTTGGGGAAGAAATGCGTCGCTTCAGGCACAAAAATCGTGGGATTACGGCCTTAGAAGATTCCGAAATAAACCAAACATTGTTGAAGACGGTAAGAAAGCGGTTTTCTAACTAACTGCACACATCGGGAAGTGTTCGGTCGCGCAGGAACACGATTCGAAGCGTTTTTGACGCTGAAACAGCATGGTCTGGTCCTACCAGACCACCCTTATTTAAACATTATTAGAACTACTAACCCTTGACTGAAGGTTAGAGATATGCGTCTGAAGCTATATCATCACGAATTAATAAAAAACGAGTCCTTCGAAAACGGCCAATTTCGTCTGCTACACGAGACTTTGAAATGGCCGCCACTAAACGAGAACCGGCAGTGACGTCATCTAGTGTCAGGAATCCGAAAGTAACAGCTGGCTTAGAGAGTGCGCGATTGTCTGCATGCAGCGACAGCATCATGCCGAAGGAGTGCACTGCAGCTGATTGCAACGAAAAACCAAAAAAGGGTTCAGGAATAAGTTTTCATTCGTTCCCGAATTAATCGCATCTTCTCCAGCAATGGTTAGTGAAGATAAACCGTTTCGACCCGAAGACGAAGAAACTATGGAAGCCAAACCAACACGATTGTCTGTGTTCGCGGCACTTTCTCCCGACGGATTTCACCATGCGGACGCAGATCAGCAGACAAGAGAGCCTGCCACATAAACCCATGCTTAGACTAGACGCAGTTCCAACCATTTTTGACCACTCACAGGAGGTCAGAAAGCGGACTACAGTGTCATCGGAACGACGAACTGCTTTCATTAAACGCAGACGAAACAAGTGGCCGACATCCGTAGCATTATGCTTTGATGATCGGAAGAGACCATCCAATCACAGCCCCCGAATTCCCCCACGTGTCCATCAGAATAGCTATATTATTGTCAAATATACCTCAGGCTATAAGGCACACAGCGGGACACAGGGACAAACAGTTTGGAATCTGAGGCACGACACACAAACTTGTCCAACACGTGCGCACTGTTCTCTCTAAGAGAAGTGCTGTAAGTGAGTGAAAGAACTGCACGCCTGCCTGTCTTCAGTCTGCTTGCGGTGCCAGAGAGAGCAGGCACGGCTAATTACTATCGGTGCCAGAGGATTCCTGCAACTATCGTCTGCTGCCACTGTGAGGAGGGGGTGAGTGCGATTTATTGTTTTATTTACTGTCAAAGTTTTTCGAAGGGAGTTTTCCAGTCGTGGTTTTTAATATTCGTTTTGCATATAGATTTTTTGGTTTTGTTTGTATGTATGTTTGTTGGTTTTGTTTGTATGTATGTTTGTTGGTTTCTTTGTTCCGTCTGGCTTAGTTGATGGTAATGTATTAACATTTCTTGTGTTTTTGCATAATTTCTGTGGTGGCTTTTAGTTTTTTTTCTCGTTCGTCCTTCGTTTTTCCAGTGACATATTTATTTCGTAATAGTATCACATGTCTGAAAATCTTGATTTTTGGGGTTGGTTATAATTAATTAGAATAGTTGTTGTTCATTTTAGACTCTAACTTTGACTTTCTCGAGTGGAGTTGATTTCGCCTTCGTTTTTCTTCTGTGAACTTTCGAGTTTTGTTTCCATGTTCCTGTACGGAAATAATTATTGTCTTTTGTCCTTTTCTTAACAGCTGTGTATTTGTCACGTGTCACGATTTAGTGACATGGATTGAGAAAGAGACACTCTGTGGGGTGCCTTTCTCAAATTGCGACGAAAAGCGCCTGTGCTTGCGTTTGGGCAACGGCTGGTTTTAGCTGACCAAGCATAGCCGAGCACGGGGATTCCGTTTTGCAGGGGTTCCACGTGCGTGATTTTGCTTGCTTGGCGAAATCGACTGTGACTTAACGGGACACGTGGAGTCACGTGATGTCTTCAAGGTTGTTTGGGGAAGACATTAAATGGACACTTGAACACAGAGCAGCGACAGAAAAGGATCGTTTTTCTCCATCCTAAAGTTAGATGGTCTTCTACACTTGGTGACATATTATTTTAAGTCAGAGTGCCGTTCTGCAAGTACAGTAGGGCTTTAGGAACTAAGGAGAAACACTTTTCGCTGTGTTACCTGTGCTGGCAACAAGGTTGCCAGGTTTTTGATTCTTGGCTGATCGGGGGGGTTTTATCCCACGCATAAAGTAATTTAGCAAGAAGGGGATGGCGGTATTGTCGTCGACGGACGGGAGCCATTCAAAAGGGAGCGGATTCGCTTAAAGGAGAGCTACTTGCATTAGGCTGTTGAGGTAATAAATCATTATTTAACGCTGTTGACGAGTCTGTGTTTGTGGAATGAAATACTCTCTGTTGTTCTTTCCAGGTTAGCGCATAATTTGCTCTTTGTGACGCTAAAATAATAATCTGTATATGGTTTTGGCAGATATGGAGAGAAGGAAGGAAAATTGCTGATTTGTTGTTTTAAAAGTTGGTTCGTGCAGGCCCACGTGCTCTATGAAATATGTAATTTAAAAGGTGACATGTTTGAAGGTGAAGGGTGAAGGGTTGCGTGGCATGTTTAGTTAGTTAGTTAGCTGTTGCTTTACGGGTCCAGCGGACCATAATAGGCCAAATCAGGACCCCGGTTTAGTGCACCGATGCTTTTTGTTGAAGCCTTTCTACGCTACGTATCTACCTGCTTCTTACCTACGTATTTGCGGGTATGCTGTAACCTGGTGTTCTGGTGTACTGGTGGTTGCTGTCGCTGTCGTCATCCTGCCAAACTACACGTCTGCTATCTTCTGGTAGACTACGGGGAGGATCTTCAGCGACTGAGTGAGGCGCCTGATATCTCCACAAATCCCTGCTTCGTTTCCACGCCAGCCGGCACTTCATTCAACGGAGCAGTTGTGGAGATAGACTATTTACGGGTCGCCAGAAAATCTGTTGTTTGTGCTTGTCAGTAGGCTGTGGATTTTCAGGGTAATGTTTGAACAGTTCAACGTGATTAAGGGGAACATACCTTTGAATCTTCTCTGTATACAAAGCCATTTGTTGATGTTCAATGTTGGCTGCTGCTTGCTTACTCTTCCTTATTTTGGAAGTGGTTGTTACTGGTGGTGAACAGATCAATCAATCAATCAATATGAGGCTTTTATCGCGCGTATTCCGTGGGTAGAGTTCTAAGCGCAGGGATTTATTATTTTTTTTTTTATCTTATGCAATGTATATCGCGCACATATTCAAGGCGCAGGGATTTATTTATGCCGTGTGAGATGGAATTTTTTTACACAATACATCACGCATTCACATCGGCCAGCAGATCGCAGCCATTTCGGCGCATATCCTACTTTTCACGGCCTATTATTCCAAGTCACACGGGTATTTTGGTGGACATTTTTATCTATGCCTATACAATTTTTCCAGGAAAGACCCTTTTGTCAATTGTGGGATCTTTAACGTGCACACCCCAATGTAGTGTACACGAAGATGAGTCGGTTTAGCTGATCGCAGTGGTGTATGAGGATAGTTGTTAACAGCTGTGCTGTTGCTGTGTTTGTTTAGAGATGTTTGTGTTCGAGTTTGTTTTGAATGGTAAATGATGGTTACTCTTTGTTATCCCCCCCTCTGCTTCTTTCTCTCTGTAAACTTGTAGGGCTAGTTATTTTTCGGTAACTTACCCAACAACCAAAATCACTTACCCAACAACGGGCCTGAATCCTCGATAGCTCATGGGTAGAGACTGTACACATTGTGGATCTACTTTTTGCGACTCAAAAGTTCAGAACACTCTAATGTACAAAATATACATTTCTGGAGCAAACAATACAACCATACCGTATTTAAACCAGCAACTACAGACTTGAACACATGAATCTCCATATAA
Source organism: Littorina saxatilis (assembly GCF_037325665.1). NCBI lineage: Eukaryota > Metazoa > Mollusca > Gastropoda > Littorinimorpha > Littorinidae > Littorina > Littorina saxatilis. The sequence continues at coordinate 2,734,360 of NC_090249.1, read as the reverse complement.
AATCCATGAGTTTGGTTGTTTTCTGAATTCAGATCTGCCGTGCACACTCGTTTATCGCTAGCAAGATTCCAAGGAAAAGTAACTCTCATACTTTGTCTAGCGACACGAGTAGTTCCCCTTCCAGATTTCGGCTGCATCCGTCGACAAGACTGCAATCCGACGGTCAGTTTTCAACAATATTTCATTTTATAAACAGATCACACGCAATCAATTGCAAACATTTAATCAACGTAAAGAACATGCAGCGGTTTCATACACTATTTTGCCCCAGAAAACTAAACTTCATACAGTTTTTAACGTTGGAACACGGGTGTAAAACTTCGTCTGCTAGTCACATTCGAAGAAAGAACATTTCCTGAGCGATACCAAAACATGAACAGAACACACACTATCTGCCTTTACCGCCACAGCATAATGACAACATAACTGTGTACTTGATTTTAGTTCAAAACATGGAAACTGACAAGAAGTGTTAACAAAATTGAATGATTTGCACGGAACTATACAACCGCGCATTAATCGATCGCCTGCGCAGGTAGACTGGTTGGGTGAATATGATTCGATCAAACTTTCGCACAAAAACTCCTCTTTTCTTTGAATAACTGAAGAAAGGAGGGATAAAGAGGTTACATACCTCGTCTCAGTGATTATCAAAAATAATGGTCTCAGTTCGCGGTCATGAAAAAGCTCGCTGAAGCTCGCATTTTTCATGATCCGCTAACTTCGACCATTATTTTTGATAATCACTGAGACTCGGCATGTAACCTCTACGTATCTGCTCTTGTGGTTGCTCGTTGGTGATGATGAATGCTTTTTGGCAAAGTTTTTTTTCCTGTTAAGTGGTGTGTTTCTGTGGTTGCTTGGATGGTGTTGCAGTTGGTAGTGGGTTTTTGTCTGCTTAGCACTCATTTAGTGGTGGGTTAATGTCATATTTGTTGTTGATGCTAGAGGCAAGACACACACTGTAACGGAGACATACACATGCCAACTGCAACACACTGAAAAATCTTCTATTTTTTTCAATTGCATGCTCTTTCCTGAAATGTTATTACAAAATAAAACTTAATGAGTAAAATCTCACACACAGCCACCTCAAAGGCAGCATGAATCAGAAACAAGTTCTTTTTCTTACACACAGTACATGCATACATATACGCACACATAAAACACATTTTTCTGATGTTAAAAATATTCAGGGTAATGATAATTGGTCGGTACTAATCTGGACCTAGTATTTGGTCTACCATGCTTGGGTCATGTATTGAGATCCTGAAACCTTGAAAGTGGGTGAAGTTACAGAGAGAGAGAGCGGGAGAGAGAGAGAACGAACGAACGAACGAACGAACGAACTTTATTACTCAAGGATGGAGATTTTAGGCTCACGCCTAGTCTTACAATCTGTCCCTGCTAAACTAAGACATAAAGATAAAGACAATAAAAGGACAATTGTCAATCGCAATCATACAGTATTACTAATTACAACATTACCTATACGACTACATAATGCATAATAGAACATTGAAATGTACATGTATGTCAAGATAATACAAAGGAAAAGAAAATTCGACTCGCACACACACGCGCGCCGCATGCCTACAATCACGTTCGCACTCAATACAACACACACACTCACACACACACACACACACACAAACACACACACACACACACACACTCACACACACACACACACGCACACGGACACACACACACAACAACAACTTCATCAACATCATCATCATCATCATCGTCGACATCATTATCATAATCAACAAAATATATAGAGGTTAGTGATAGCGGCAATGCATTCTTGCTAGAAACAGCTTCAGAATGTAACTGTTCGTGACAACAGATATTTGCGAAGCTGCGATTTGAAGTGTTTAATCGTGCTTGACCCCTTTATCTCACATGGTAGCGAATTCCAAATTGTTGAGCCCGAAAACGCTAAACTGGTTTTATATAAATCAATACGGGGTAGCGGGGAAATTAATTTGTTTGAGCCATATCTGTCTGTTGCTTTCTGAAATAATGATCGCATGTACTGTGGGGTCTCGTTTATTTGTACCTTAAACATTAAAAGAGCCTTATTAAATAATAACTGATCTTTAAGTGATAGAAAATTAAGGCTGCTAAGCTTTTGATCTGTTGATGTTTGTGGACCCGGCATGATAAGTTTAGCTGCGCGACGGTGAAGAGAATTGACTTTTTTAAAGTGAACATCGCCACAACCATCCCAAAGTGTAGATGCATAATTCAGATGAGGTAAAATATGACCATAATAAAACAACTTGAGTGCTGAGGTATCAGCGTAATGCTTTAATTTGGAGAGAAGGAACAAGTTTTTAGATAAGGTTTTGGTAACACGGTTGAGGTGGGACTGCCACTTTAATTCAGCGTCTATGAACACGATGGCTGGTTACTTGCTCAATGGGTGACTCATTTAAACTGAGATGAAGATTCAGAGGAGCGAGTTGGTGTTTCTGTCGTGTTGTGATCACCATGCATTTAGTTTTGCCTGGGTGTATAATCATTAAGTTTTGTTTACACCAATCAAATATGTTGTTCAAACTCGTTTGAAGAGAGGTTTCAATAGATTGTAAACTTTTACCGGACGTGTAAAGAGACTAGTCGTCTGCGAAAAGGTCATTAATAACCGTCTTGTCTGATATATAGAGTGGTAGATCGTTAATGTAAATGCAAAATAAAAGTGGGCCCAAAACTGATCCTTGTGGGACGCCGTGCATGAGCCGTCCTATCGAAGAACGATTACCACTAAGGGAGACAAACTGCGTTCTGTTCGCTAAATAAGAACGAAAAAAAGGTAAGTAGGATGCGTCGCCTAAATAACAAGATAATTTCTTTAACAGAATTGTGTGATCAACAATATCAAACGCTTTCTTAAAATCGAGAAAGACGGCGCCGACTGTTTCCGAATGGTTAATGGCAGAGAGCCATGTATCGCATAGTTTAACGAGAGCTGTGTGACACGAATGTTTAGGGCGAAATCCTGATTGAGATGGAGCGAAAAGACCACGGCTTTCCATGTGCAGAAGCAAGCACTTTTGTACATGTTTTTCTAATGGTTTTGATAGAACAGACAATAGCGAAATTGGCCTAAAATTGTTTATGTCGGTTAAGTCTTTTGTTTTGGGAAGTGGAATTACTTTTGCGGTTTTAAACATTTCTGGAAACACATTTCGGTCAATACATAAGTTGTACGCATACGTAATTGGCTCAACAAGAAAGGGTAACGCTAACTTGAGTAAGGAAGCGGGTATGTTATCGGGTCCCATTGACTTTTTATTACTCAAGTCAGTTATTAGTCGCCCGACTTCGTGGACTGCAATGAATGGGATGTTAAAAGGTTCAACTTCTTTCATATTAGCCTGGCAAAATAATTGAAGAAATTGTGGGCATTCATACTCGCTTTTGTCATTTTCCCTATAGGTAGACTCCAAAAGCTTACTAGGAAGAGATAAGAAATAATCATTAAAGGCACTGGGTGAAATACCAACCGAAGTTGAATGTTGTCGGGTTTTAGATTTTGCAGTTACTTCGTTTATTGCTCTCCATAAGGAAGCGGTATCTTTCTTCTCAGAAACAAGTTTATTAAAATAATGCTTTTTGGCCCGGCGCACGAGGTCTAAGACCTTATTTCTTTGTTTCTTGTAATCAGCTTTTAATTTGTTCTCTTTATAGAAATCGCGAAGAGCCATGGCGTTTATAATGTCTTCATTTAACCACGGGGGAAGTGTGGGGTGCTTAACCCTCTTTTTGCGCAACGGTGCATGCTTATCAATAATTGGCAAAAATGCCTCATACAAAGCAGAAAAGGCACTATTTGGACAAGTATGATTGCAAATAAGATGAAAGGGCACAGAAGCAATGTCACGCAAAAAATCCGTCTCATTGAAATTTTTAAAGGATTCTGTACTCAATTGTTGTATGGCCCTTAGGCGGACGTTTAGGTAATTTAAAAGACCAAGTGCAAAAAATGGGGCTATGGTCACTTATACTTTCATTGGATACAAACACTTTAGAAACATTACACACATTGTTTGTGTAAATATGATCAATTAACGTTGCACTAGTACTGGTTACTCTTGTTGGATCTTTGATTAATTGCTGAAGACCAAACAGCGATGTAGTAGAAGACCATGCATGTTGCGGTTTATTTAAATCATAATTAAAATCACCTAAGAGGAGAATGTTAGAATTACAGTTATTAACGTTGTCCATCATGCGCACAAAATCGTCAATCCATGCAAGTGAAGAGGCTGGATTTTTATATATATACCCCACTAACACAGAAGGAGATTTAGAGTGTTTTATCTCCGTCCAGATGCACTCCACATTCTCTGACTCTAAATCAGTTCTCCTTCTTGTGATTTTCACAATACTGTCATGGATGTAAAGCACAAGTCCAGTGTGACTAGACTGGTTGCTGTCGCGTCTAAAATTGTATAGTTAGTAATGTCAATAGAGGTGTCGTCGATCCTGGAATCAAGGCGAGTTTCGCTAAGTCCAAACAAATGAATTGGCTTGTTTGGTCAGTTTAACATTAAGCACACATCTGGAACTTTGTTAAACAAATGATAAACGTTAAGGTGTCCTATACGAAGGCCAGATGTAGAATCACCCAACGGCATAATTAGGTCACAATGTAGGTCAGATCAGAGAAAAGTATTTTCCTTTTGTCACAGTAAAACCGGACAAAGAAAAAGAAAAAGCAAATGTCAGTGTCTACCAAGGTACTTAAATTGTCCGTGATGGAAACCGCAACAGAGAGTTTAATTTATTTTTTTTTTTAAACTCAGTGTAATTCCAGCACACAAGAATACTTTTGCAGAACAGGTACCACGGGTAGCAAAAGTAGAGAATAAAATTTATCAGAGAACTCAGCAGTATTTCTTTTCCAGATCACACCTTACGTGAGTGTTATCAGAAAAGGGCCCTTTTGGGCTTCTACTCGGCACACAGAGACACTTGACGAACCAGCATGTACCCTACGCTACACACCTTCAAGACACAGATTCCGAAACAAAGCACAAATTACTATTACACAGATATAATTGGACCAAGCCAGCTTCTCCTCTACACTGCACACAGTTGCCAAAAGACAAGCCACAAATTAATACGGCATGGCGATTGGTTGCTGGAAGCGAAAGGCCTGAAGGTAATTAACATAGGCCTGCATTACTGCTGGGTGTACAGGCGGCGGGACGATTGGACGGGCGGAGTCAGGAAGCACATTGTTGAACGCCGTAGGTTGGAGGTGACGTGGGGCGGGGTCAGACACCTGATAGGCGCCAACGCCATGTTGCATACCTGTCATTGGGCCTTGGACAGGGCGATAGTCTCCCTCCTCGAAGTAGGACCCACGCGGTGGGAAGGGGGCTGCAACCACAGCAGGGGGTAGCGCTCCTCTGAAGTCGGGAGGTGGCGGCGGCGGATGGTGCGGAACGAAGTGTCCAGGCGGGAGGGTCGGCGTGACGTCCTGATGACGAGGTGTAGATGAGACGAAGGGGGGAGCGTTCCACTGTTGATCACGCTGCTGCAGGGGCGGGTACTCAGCGTCGTAGTGATGATTTGGAGGGTTCACAGGGCTACTGGGCTGACCGTAACCATCTTGCTTGGAGGCCATTTGGGGGGGGCGGGGCGTGCTGTTTGCGGGAGATGGTTTGCCTGGGAGGACGATGTTGAAAGGGAAAAAGGGTTTCAGCCAACCTGGCTGTCCCCTTAGGGCTTGGGTGAATCCTGTCCCTGTACAGGGCCAGACGAGGAGCCCCATTGGCTGTCTGAAAGATCGGAGTCGAGTTGACGAGTTGAACACCCAATCGCTCACAGACGGCGGCCAAGTTGGAGTTGGATGGGCTAA
>NC_090249.1:2713482-2723482 GCF_037325665.1 Littorina saxatilis | reverse complement strand
TTCGGTTCAAGCTTTAGTCCCTATACTTCTCACTGCCTTTATCCGGGAGAGTCACAGATCATCAGCAGTGAAACCATCAAGGCAGGAACGGTAAGCACATAAACACTCCAAGGAATGAGTTATACCACACTCTTCAAGGCAGGAACGGTAAGCACATACACACTCCAAGGAATGAGTTATACCACACTCTCCGTTAACAGAACCAATGCAGTTACTTTCCCCTGTCTGTAACCAGTCTCGCTGCATTCTGTGCAGCTCCGTCAGCCGACCGGAAGCCGGTCGCCTACCCTTGTAAGCGCCATCTGGCAGCGCCGCCATCTTCGATTGGTATCATCCAAGGGGAGCAATCCACTTGCCGCGTACTGTACATGACGTGTTCACTCAACCGGAAGCTTGTCCCGTGCCAAGACTGGTGGTTTCTGTGTGTGCAACGTCTTGAATAAATTTGTCTTCAGCTGCTGGCTTTGAATCTCAGCGTCTTGTGAAGGTTTTTGGCGCAGTGCAACTTTACATTGTGTAAAACTCATCCTGGGCGACGAAGTTTGTGGACCTGTTCAAACGTGGGACTTCATTAAAATTAGTTCATAACTTCCTGGATACTTGAACTTGTGTGTGTTCTGTGCATTTTGATCAACTGCTGATTTCTGGTCTTACTATGAAGATAACTTTCTTGGATAGCTTCAAATGCTCCTTACCACCGTGTTCGAATTCAACTTTGTCGCACATTTTAGCACACCAGATTCAGATTAAACTTTCTCGGATAACTTCAATAAAACACTTCCTCGCCGCATTCGGATTTGACTTCCCCGGATAACTTCAAAAATACTTCATCACAAAATTCTGAACCAACTTCCCCTTTTCTTGAAAACAATCACTTGACCACCCTCAGTACCCAGCACCACCACGTGACTACCACTACCAAAATGGCAGCCGACGACATCAACACTCTAGCCTTCAACAACCACTCCAACAACAACCACACTTTTCTTGAATGCAAATACCACGAAGCTCCCAGCGGGCAATGCTACTACTCGGACGATCACCTCCTGTCGGAGATCCGTGACTACCTCCGTCTAAGCGTCATCGAATGGATCTTCCTGGTTCTCTACATTGGATGCTTTGCTCTGGGGCTGGTCGGTAACGGTCTGGTGGTGTGGGCAGTGGTGCGGAACAGTCACTTCAGGTCCACGACCAACGTCTTACTGACCAATCTGGCCCTGGCTAGCTTCCTGGCCATCCTGGTTTGTATGCCTCCCAACTTCGTGCAGACCATCTGGGAGACGTGGTTCCTGGGCGAGGCCATGTGCAAGCTGGTGGAATATTATCAGGTGAGTGGAAGGGGTGTGGGGGTTGGGAGGGGGAGGGGGTTGAGGGTGGTGGGGATTGGGGTGGGAAAGAAGGTTTTGGGTGGTGGTGGGGGTTAGAGGTGTCTGTCTGTCATTCTGGCTGGCTGGCTGGCTGTCATTCTGGCTGGCTGGCTGGCTGGCTGGCTGTCATTCTGTCTGTCTGTCATTCTGGCTGGCTGGCTGGCTGGCTGGCTGTCATTCTGTCTGTCTGTCATTCTGGCTGGCTGGCTGGCTGTCATTCTGTCTGTCTGTCTGTCATTCTGGCTGGCTGGCTGGCTGTCATTCTGTCTGTCTGTCTGTTGGTCGGTCAGTCTGTCTGTCGGTCTGTCAATTTGTCGGTCTGTCGGTCTGTCTGTCGGTCGGTCGGTCAGTCTGTCGGTCTGTCAGTCAATTTGTCGGTCTTTCGGTCTGTCTGATTGTCTTTCGGTCTGTGTCTATCTCTGTCTTCATCCCTCCCTCCACATAGTTCACGGAGGTAAACGCCCTCCACATAGTTCACGGAGGTAAACGCCCTCCACATAGTTCACGGAGGTAAACGCCCTCCACATAGTTCACGGAGGTAAACGCCCGAACCACGTTGTTTGTCTGGGCAGGTGTTGTTTTGACGCTATAGCCGAGACAAATAGGTTGACGTTTGGCCGAAATGTGAAATGATGTTGTCAACCGAGTCATGGCAGTTAGGTTGATTGTTAGAGTTCTGCCAATACAAGCTTTGCTTATTCTTGTTACCCTCGAAAAATAAAGCAATAGTACAACACAGATATCATTTTCCAACAAATACTGTGCACATATACATTATGTAGCTATTCTGATGAACACGTGGGGGAATTCGGGGGCTGTGATTGGATGGTCTCTTCCGATCATCAAAGCATAATGCTACGGAAGTCGGCCATTTTTCTCAATATCCAAAAGCATATTGTCAATAACAAAGACGCATGGTTCCGGTTTACCCACCTGTACCACACGATGTTTCACTGATCGACAACAGCATACACTGACAACTTGAAATTCTTCCCGGGAATGTTTTTCAGCTTTACAAATGTCGATAGCATACCCTTTTCTGCTAACTTCCCGATGAAACAGGACTAAACCTATTATTTTCTGTCCCTAAACACCACAAAATGCCCAAAGTCGAAAGATGTAGTACAAACAGGGGAGTAAAACGAAACAGCCGTTTGTGTGTGCTTGTGAGCTTAGTTCACAGTTGCCGAATGACACAAATTTTCGCATTCGGCTTTTCTTATCTCGTAACTCCACACTATATACCCCACTTCCCCTCTGAAGTATTGATGTACAACCCATGGCACTAACATTCATGTGGTCGTTAATAACTGAGGTTGAAAAAATCGCTTCATGACGAGACAAGTATAAATGCCATTCACCCAAACTGGAAACGTCGCTGCCGTCTGCTTGCTTTGTACGGATTAGCTGTTCTCTTTTCCTCCCCTTGTTGCATCCTAGTTCTTCAGTTGTTTCTAGTTTTCCGTTGATGTTGTGTTTTGGTCTTCTTCATAAGTAGTCTTGTTCAAAATTGTGTGTTTATTGATATGTTTTTCAAGAGGCTTTGAAAGGATTGATAGAATTGATATTGGTCTATAATTTGAAGGATTTGTAGTATCTCCTGATTTAAAGAGAGGAATCACTTTAGCCTGTTTGAATTGTTTAGGAAAATAGCTTTTGTCAATACAAAGGTTATAGATAAATGTCAATGTATCTGTTATAACTGGAGCTGCCATTTTTATAATTTTTGCATCCAGACCATCTATGTCACGTGTTCCGGTTTGTTTTAGATGCTGAAGATGAGAGTAAACATCCAGTATAGTCATTGGTGGCAGTGTATGCTGAAAATGTATCTGTTTTGAATTGCAGTATTCCTTTAAATGTTCTAAATTATTTGACTGTGTCCGATCACAAGAAATTACTTTATCAGCAATTTTTGAGAAATGGTCATTGAGTGTATCTGCAGAAATGTCAATTATTTGTGAAGATTTTGTTGAAGTTTCTTTGTTTGTGAGTTGGTTAATTGCTTTCCAAATAGATTTTGAATCTTGTTTAGATGTAATGAGATGTTGAAAATATTGTAGTTTACGTTTTCGTTTCAAGGAATTTACTTTATTTCTTTGTTGTGTGTACTCTTCGTGGGTACCATGTTGTTTTAAGAAGTCACGGTAATTTGCAGCATTTTCTATGTCTTGGTCGATCCATTTGGGTTTTTCTGTCTGCTTTACTCGATGTGTTTTCAGTGGTGCATGTTTGTTGTAAATGATAATGAAAATAGATGTCCAAAACTCTAAAGCTTAGTCAGGATTTGTAAAATTGTAAGTATTTGAAAGTGGGCTATTTTTGAGATCAGAAAGAAATGCACTTTCACTGAAATGAGAGAATGAACGATATGTAATAGTTTTGTGACCAACCCTTGGAATTTTAACCCCTTTACGAGACCAAGTGATACAAATGGGAAAGTGGTCACTGACAGAAAAAAAGGGTACACATGTTTCTTTGATATGACGTTTTTCAGAAACATAAATATGATCAATGAGTGTTTTAGAATTGGGAGTAACTCTTGTTGGATTTTGGATCATTTGATGTATATTTAATAGATTAATAATGTCCAACCAAGTTTTATTTTGTTTCAGAAGATCAATATTAAAATCTCCTAGAAGAATTATTTCTTTTGATTCATTTGAAACTGTATCCATCATATCCATGAATTCATCATACCAGTGAACCTTTTCTGCTGGATTTCGGTAGCAAAAACCAACAATGATTGGTGCTGATCTTTTTAATCCTATTTCTAACCAAATGCATTCAACACCAGGTGTTTCAAGATGTTGAAGACGCTTGTAAATTATTGATTCGTTAATATAAACTAACAAGCCAGTTTCTAAGTGTTTTGTAGAATCTCTTCGTAATGTATTATAACCTGAAATGGAAATATCTGAATCAGGTATGATGTTAGATAGTCGAGATTCCGTAAAGCCCAAAATATGAAAGTTGTTACCGTTGTTAGAAAGTAAAGATAATATGTCTGTTATTTTGTTATATGCATGGTTAATGTTTAAATGGCCGATACGGAGTCCTTCTTTGAGAAGCCAATGATTTTGACAATTATTATTTGAAGATGCCATAAGATGAGTTTAGAAACCTAACAAAAATTTACGATGACGGAATATGGAGGAAGCTGAAATGTGTACAAATGAAATATAAACAATTATAGTTCATAAACACAATTCTAGATACAATATAACAGATTAATTAAAGTATAAACAACAATGTCATAATATGCAATAGCTTTGAGTTGGTGATGAAGTCCTTTTTCTTCTCTCAAAGAATTGTAATCACTGAATTTTAGTTAAGTTAACAATGTCACAATATGCAATAGCTTTGAGTGGTGATGAAGTCCTTTTTCTTCTCTCAAAGAATTGCAATCACTGAATTTTAGTTAAAGTAATATGTCGAAAAATAATGACGTCATTACATTCCACTACCGCGTCATAGTACATGTCGTCTTTTCTTTTCTTTCTTCAGGCGATCGTGGTGTTTGTGTCCATCCTCACCCTGACGGCCATCTCGGCCGAACGGTACTGCGCCATATGTCGACCTCTGACCTTCAAGCAGACTCGAGCCCGCGTGGTGGGTTGCCTGATAGTCATATGGGTGGCAGCGCACGTGGCCGCTGTGCCCCGTCTCATAATTATGGAGATCAAACACGATACCCTCATTCCGCCCAACGTCACAGTCCTTCTGACGTCATGCGCGCCGTCAGCGGCGTTGGAATCCGTGGCGCTGCACTATGAGATCTTCCTGTGTGTGGTCTTCTACGCTCTGCCGATCGCTGTCATGATGTACACTTACACTGCCGTGGCCTGGTCCCTGTGGGCCTCGGCCAAGACTACCAATCTGACGGGTAGGGTTTTGTTTTCGGTGTGTCGCTGTGTGTTTGTTTGCTTGATTGCATTTCATATCTTTATACCATACCCCCCCCCCCCCCCTCCCCCTCTTCGCTTTCTCTGGCTTTCTCTTCATCTCTCTGTAGCTTCGGATGTCTGTATGTGTGTCTCCTTTTCTCTCTGTGTGTCAGTGTGTGTGTGCGTGTGTGTGTGTGTGTGTGTGTGTGTGTGTATGTGTGTGTGTGTGTATGTGTGTGTGTATGTTTGTGTGTGTGTGTGTGTATATATATGTGTGTGTGTTTGTGTGTGTGTGTGTCCTTTTTTGTGTGTGTGCGTTTGTGTGTGTGTGCGTGTGTGTGCGTGCGTGTGTGTGCGTGCGTGCGTGCGTGCGTGTGTGTGTTTGTGTGTGTTTGTGTGTGCGTGTGTTCTGTCTGACTGTCTGTCCGTCTTTGTGTCTATAAACGCGCATGCACTGGTGTATTGACTGCACTGGTGTATTGACTGCACTGAGTGCTCAGGTTGAGAGGTCGTGTTCTCTTCCTCTGTGCGTGTTGATCCGTTCGTAAGAAATATGTCAATATAAGTGCTTGCACGTGTCAATACCTGCTTGCCTGACCCTAAACATCAACAGAAAGTTATGAGCAATGTATGTGTGTTTCGCTAAGCTCAAGTCTATTTACGCTCGGGAATCGGGCCATAAGTATTTTACGGGCACAATCTAACACTCAGAACAAGAAGAAGAATTCAATGTGCCCAATATATAGCAGAAAAGCAGTTGGTAATTGTTTCTGCAGGAAGCATTCGTAAATGCACACTTTTTACAAGTACAACACATTAAAGGAATACTATTGATCTGACCTGTAAGAAGGGGGAGGGGGGGGGGGGGGGGGTGGTGGGGGAAGTAAGGGTCGGGGATGTTCTGGCGAAATTAACGAATTTGAAGAATCCGGGAAATTCGCTGTATCTTAATGTGGACGCACTCGACACGACAAAAGCGCTCTTTCCTTGCCTATTTTCTAGAACATTTAAATAAGCTTTCAAAACACTCCCTTTTTGCGTGATAGAGACGGAATCCAAAGCCTTGATGACCCAGCAGAAGGGCAGACGTCGTACGGCCAAGATGCTCATCATCGTCGTCATCGTCTTCATCGTCTGCTTCCTGCCAACCTACACCTGGAACATGATCAGGTCAGATTTGGTCAATTCTTCTTTTTTTCTCTTTTTACATTTAGTCAAGTTATGACTAAATGTTTTAACATCGAGGGGGGAATCGAGACGAGGGTCGTGGTGTATGTGTGTGTGTGTGTGTGTGTGTGTGTGTGTGTGTGTGTGTGTGTGTGTGTGTGTGTGCGTGCGTGCGTGTAGAGCGATTCAGACCAAACTACTGGACCGATCTTTATGAAATTTGACATGAAAGTTCCTGGGTATGATATCCCCGAACATTTTTTTTCATTTTTTTGATAAATGTCTTTGATGACGTCATATCCGGCTTTTCGTGAAAGTTGAGGCGGCACTGTCACGCCCTCATTTTTCAACCAAATTGGTTGAAATTGTGGTCAAGTAATCTTCGACGAAGCCCGGACTTCGGTATTGCATTTCAGCTTGGTGGCTTAAAAATTAATTAATGACTTTGGTCATTAAAAATCTGAAAATTGTAAAAAAAAAATTTGTTTAATAAAACGATCCAAATTTACGTTCATCTTATTCTCCATCATTTGCTGATTCCAAAAACATATAAATATGTTATATTTGTATTAACAACAAGTTCTGAGAATTAAATATATAAAAATTATTATCAAAATTAAATTTTCGAAATCAATTTAAAAACACTTTCACCTTATTTCTTGTCGGTTCCTGATTCCAAAAACATATAGATATGATATGTTTGGATTAAAAACACGCTCAGAAAGTTAAAACGAAGAGAGGTACAGAAAAGCGTGCTATCGTTCTCAGCGCAACTACTACCCCGCTCTTCTTGTCAATTTCACTGCCTTTGCCGTGAGCGGTGGACTGACGGTCTTGCTGCGTTGCATTGCGTTCAGTTTCATTCTGTGAGTTCGACAGCTACTTGACTAAATGTTGTATTTTCGCCTTACGCGACTTGTTCTTCTTCTTCGTGCATGGGCTAGAACTCCCACGGCTTTTACGTGTATGGCCGTTTATTCCCCGCCATTTAAGCAACCATACGCCGCTTTCGGAGGATGCATGCTTGATATTTTCGTGTTTCTATAATCCACCCAACTCTGAAATAGATTACATGATCTTTTCCGTGCGCATGTGGTCTTGTGCTTTACGTGTACACACGAAGGGGGATAAGCCACTAAGCAGGTCTGCACATAAGTTGACCTGGGAGATCGGAAAAATCTCCACTCTTAACCCACAAGGGGCCGGTAATATGAACAGCGTATTTTGGACGGTCGAGCAACCACAGTCGACTGACTGTCAAGTCAGTTGACTGCAGTCTGCTGACCGGCCGTGTTTTGACGGGTAATATGTGCAGCGCGGTAGCACTGACAGTCGGCTGACTAGACAGTCAGCCGCTCAGTGGTATTTTTAGAACATTACAACTTCCAATGTAAACATCGGTCCTGTTTTGGCGGTACCGGTATCTAAATTTCGGCGCCGACCCTAAACTTTTTTTTTCCAAACTCAAATTTTTTTTATTTTTTTTTGGGTGGTAAAGGACAGGGTGAGAAAATTTGATCATTAAAAATCTGAAAAATGTAAAAAAAATATTGTTTTTAGAAAACGATCCAAATTTACGTTCATCTTATTCTCCATCATTTGCTGATTCCAAAAACATATAAATATGTTATATTTGAATTAAAAACAAGCTCTGAAAATTAAATATAAAAAAATTATTATCAAAATTAAATTATCGGAATCAATTTAAAAACACTTTCATCTTATTCCTTGTCGGTTCCTGATTCTAAAAACATATAGATATGATATGTTTGGATTAAAAACACGCTCAGAAAGTTAAAACAAGTAGAGACACTGCGGTCGATCGACCGAAAAAGGTGCCTGTAAGCCCAACCGCAGTCGGGCGACTGTTTTCAGTTGGACCGGCAGTTGTTCGCGCTCATATTACTGACTTTTGCGGTTCAACGTCGACCCACCGTCAGTTTCACGGTCAGCCGACCGATGACTAGCTACATATTACCGGACCCAGGTGCGGCCAGAATTGGAACTGTCAACCTTCCAGGTCATTGCGCCCGTCTAGTGTTCGTCAATAAAACTGTGTTGATTCAGAAAAATACACACATTCGAACACTGTTACAAACGTACGCAAAAACGTGTTAAGACACCCACATACCCGCACACCAGTATACACAGTTGCAACTACACACACACATAAATACATGCACACACACACACATACAAACACACACACACGCACACACACACACACACACACATATATATATATATATATATATAAACACTAACACACACACTAACACATACACGCGTGCGCGCGCGCAGGCTCACTTACATTCTCTCTCTCTCTCTTTTGTTCTCTCTCTCTCTCTCTTTCTCTCTCTCTTTCTCTCTCTCTCTCTCGATCTCTACCTCTCTTTCTCTCTCTCGCCCGCTCTCTCTCTATATATATATTTTTCCCTTTCTCTCTCCCCCTCTCTCTCTCCCTCTCTCTCTCTCTCTTTCTCTCGACCTTTCTCGTCGCAAGCAGCCTCCACACAGACACGCTAATGAGGACACGGGTGCACGCTCCATCTCAAACCACCATTCCCACTCCTACCCTCCACCACCTCCAGCCCCGCCGTCCTCCCACCACTACCTTACACTTATTCACACCCGTACCCCAGTTAACCTGCCCCCTCCATTTACCTACCCACCCACCCAGTCTACACGAGAGTCTGTCGGTCAACTGGCGCATGCAGTGACCACGCCAACGCAACCGATTTGGCAATACGCAAGCAGCGCAATTGCGCCGCCCCTTCGCCCCTGTCCGCAAATTCGCCCAACCAGTCATCAGCAATTTGCGGTCCCTCCCCCCGGACCCTCACCTGTCTACAGCCAGTCAGCTGACCGTGTCCAACCGCCGCACCTGTTGTCACAGCTCAGTGCAAATGGAGTTCAGCTGCTGAATTTAATTTCAACTCAGCTGATGTGTTAAAAGCTTAAAACTGAAGGCTGTGTAAGTTAGGCGAACTTTGGACTGGACGGAATATTTCAGTTTTTTAACAATATTGAGCATTGTATCTGCTCCGTGCATAGTCACACACATTATCAAATGCAGCAACTAGTGTGTGTGTGTGTGTGTGTGTGTGTGTGTGTGTGTATGTGTGTGTGTATGTGTGTGTGTATGTGTGTGTGTATGTGTGTGTGTTTGTGCGTGCGTGCGTGTGTGTGTGTATGTGTGCTTTATTATGTTGTTTATTTGATTGTGCATGTGTGTTACGAAATTAATTCAACAAAACATTCCGTATCTGCATGGGAAGCAGCCAGGCTGTTAATTTAATGTATATGTGCAAGTGGAAATATACTCTTCTCGCTCCTAAAAGCCTGGACAGATCTCTGGTGGTGCACGTGACAAAGCTAATGTAACCGAGTGCCAATTTACTTTACTCTTTCTTACCGAGCCCAAACACTCAAGCAAACGACACAAGTTATATTACCAGGTTCTTTTATTCCAAAAGATGAAAAGGGGAATGTGTGGGATAACGGGGGTTTACTTTCAAATACAAAAACCTTCAATGTATTACTACAGGACTAAACAAGTCCAAAAACAACGCTCTCAAC
>NC_090249.1:2629050-2713282 GCF_037325665.1 Littorina saxatilis | reverse complement strand
ACACACACACACACACTGCATACACCACGACCCTCGTCTCGATTCCCACTCTATGTTAAAACATTTACCGTAGTCAAAACTTGACTACATGTAAAAATGACTAACATGTTGACGCTTCAGTATTGAAAGGCCAGGAGTATCGGTTTCGACACCATGGTAACGTTGCAAGGGGGTTCGTGAAAATAATCATTTAATCTACATTTTACAGCACTTGAAAAAGAAGAGAGCAAATCTTCGATAGAGCTGTGGCTGTGTGCTCTACCATTCACAGGAAAGGGTGGTATTATGATTGTAATGTCATGACTATATGAGATGATGATTCACACTCTCATCTGGCAGCCTTTTCTATTGACAAATACTTCAGTTCAGGAAAGCAGGAAAGTGAATGCTTAAATTGTTATGAATATGAGTTATTTTATGCTCTCGATTCGTTAACTGAGCATAAATAACTTAATTGTCATGGATATCAGTCGATTCACGTTTTCCTCTGGAAGACATTTGTCTTTGGTATTTTAGCTGACAAATACTTCACTTTAATAAGTGTTATTGAGCAGGAAAGTGACTGCTTAGATTGTTACGAATGTGAGCTGCTTCGCGGCTCTCTCACTACGTTTTTCCTTTAGCTGACAAACTATCCACTTAAATTAAGCTAATGGGAAAATTAAAATTATTGTGAAAATGAATTAATCCGCACTCTCACCTGGTGTGAAAGGAGATCACAGGTTTCAAGCCGAAGGAGATCCACACCCACACACATCCAAGTTTCAAGCATTGTGAACATGCATGCTCTTGTATAAGGGGTGTGTTAAAACTGATCTGAAAACGAAAGTCTCATCTTCAAAAGGTCGTCGTTTTGCCAGCAAACACTGTGTTACTTATGCCTTACATTATCCCTTATGTAGGCCATGTTGACAAAGAAAACTGACTTTTAGTTATTACCACTGACACTTGTGTTCAAAGGCTGTGATTATCTTTGATTGGCGAGGCACAGGACGTAAGCATGAAAAACACGTTCTCTCTGAACTTCCCTGTGCGTGGGTGAGGGCTGTCTGTACATGTGCGTTTCCCGGACAGGGCCTCAGACCTTGTCAAGTATGCTTCTTGTTACAATATTGAATGATTTCTTTGACAGCAATAGCTCCTTTCACTGCATTTACGAAACTGACTGGCGGTTAGCCACAGTTATCAACCATAGTGGTGGTAGTAATACTATTTTAATTGATATGCACCGCGTACCGGCCTCGCGAAACGACTGCTATATAGCTCTTGTGTGAAGATATAAAGAGTGTGTGACAAAAACGTTTTGATCGAGAAAACTTCTGAAGAGCCGTTGTCACGAACTGGAAACTCTGGATGAACAATCCTTCTCATTGCGGTCAATGCGCATGCCGGCTAACATGGGGAGATTAATCAAGTCGTGAACAACCTAACCCTAACCCTTACCCTAACCTTTACCCTAATCCTAACCCTAATCCTAACCCTAACCCGTTCGGTCAAAGGGTCGCATTTTTTAGTCCAAGATTGGCGCATACGCATTGACCGCAATGAGAAGGATTGTTCAGCAGAGACGGGCGCTGTGGCGGGGTGGTAAGACGTCGGCCTCTTAATCAGAAGGTCGAGGGTTCGAATCCCGGTCGCGGCCGCCTGGTGGGTTAAGTGTGGAGATTTTTCCGATCTCCCAGGTCAACTTATGTGCAGACCTGCTAGTGGCTTATCCCCCTTCGTGTGTACACGCAAACACAAGACCAAGTGCGCACGGAAAAGATCCTGTAATCCATGTCAGAGTTCGGTGGGTTATAGAAACACGAAAATATCCAGCATGCTTCCTCCGAAAGCGGCGTATGGCTGCCTTAATGGCGGGGAAAAAACGGTCATACACGTACAATTCCACTCGTGCAAAAAACACGAGTGTACGTGGGAGTTTCAGCCCACGAACGCAGAAGAAGAAGAAGAAGAAGTTCAGCAGAGGTTTCAGTTTGGGACACCGTCGTGAATCTCTTGTAATCACGGAATTATTATTTTATTCACCTTTGCGCAGTCTAAAAGGGCAAAGGTAAGCTGCTCTTGTTTGTTGTTTGTGTTAAGAGGGTCAGTCGTCGAATTGACCTTGAAGAAAAACACGCACGCACTCACGCGCGCCCACAGACACACAGACTCACACGCCCGCACGCCCACACGCATGCATGCGCTCACACACACACACACCCCACACACTCACGCACGGCGTACTGGCACGCACACACACACACACTGACACACACACACACACACACACACACACACACACACACACACACACACACACACACACTGACACCAAAACAAAACAGAAACGAAACACACCAACCATCAAACAAACAAGCTCTAGACCAAATGTTGTAACAATCATCTGATTTTTATTGTAATTAAGCCCGGACATTGAAGAAAATGCCTCCTTGTTATGCAACAGAG
This sequence comes from Littorina saxatilis, assembly GCF_037325665.1. Lineage (NCBI taxonomy): Eukaryota > Metazoa > Mollusca > Gastropoda > Littorinimorpha > Littorinidae > Littorina > Littorina saxatilis. The sequence continues at coordinate 2,710,831 of NC_090249.1, read as the reverse complement.
AGAACTCGCAAGTCGGAAGACGCCTCCTTCGATCAAAGACAAGCGGGTTTTGCAACGCAGACTAATGTTTGAATATATATGATCATGCTTTCACAATCGGGTTCAGATTGACTTGAAAGCAAAACAAAACTGAACAATTTAGTATTTCGACAGCGAGAAACTTCAAAGGCTAACTTCAATGCAAATCATCCCTTTGTTGTTGTTCCAAAATCGTATGCCCTGATCTTAAATGAGTTATTTGCTTGTTAGGAATACTGAGGGACTGTCTTCCCGATGATTCTTTTCTCTCTGTTTATTCTTATTTTATTTGGTTGACCTTTTCCCTGTTAATTTCTTTGTGTATAGTGTCTATTATTGAAGTTTAAAGAACAAACACTAGCAAGCCGGTGTAACACGAAATTTTTACTCCACGAAAAATTTACTCCGCAGTAAATATTTCGTACAAAATTCTTACTCCGAGTACACTTTTCGTACGAGAAAAGAACTCCCCAAGGCACGAAAAAATTACTCCCTCCACGAAATTTTTACTCCCCATTTTTACATTTAGTCAAGTTTTGACTAAATGTTTTCGAGACGAGGGTCGTGGTGTATGTGTGTGTGTCTGTCTGTGTGTGTGCGTAGAGCGATTCAGACTAAACTACTGGGCCGATCTTTATGAAATTTGACATGAGAGTTCCTGGGTATGATATCCCCGGACGTTTTTTTCATTTTTTCGATAAATACCTTTGATGACGTCATATCCGGCTTTTTGTAACTTTCACTGCCTTTTGCACTAGCGGCGGACTACGTTCAGTTTCATTCTGTGAGTTCCACAGCTTGACTAAATGTAGTAATTTCGCCTTTCGCGACTTGTTTACATTTAGTCAAGTTTTGACTAAATGTTTTAACATAGATGGGGAATCGAGACGAGGGTCGTGGTGTATGTGTGTGTGTGTGTCTGTGTGTGTGTGTGTGTGTGTGTGTGTGTGTGTGTGTGTGTGTGTCTGTCTGTGCGCGTGTGTGTGTAGAGCGATTCAGACTAAACTACTGGACCGATCTTTATGAAATTTGACATGAGAGTTCTGTGGAATGATATCCCCGGATACCTTTTTCCTTTTTGCAATAAATGTCTTTGATGACGTCATATCCGGCTTTTTGTAAAAAGTTGAGGCGGCACTGTCACACCCTCATTGTTCAATCAAATTGATTGAAATTTTGGCCAAGCAATCTTCGACGAAGGCCGGACTTCGGTATTGCATTTCAGCTTGGTGGCTTCAAAATGAATTAATGACGTTGGTCATTAAAAATCTGAAAATTGTAAAAAAATATTTTTTTTTATAAAACGATCCAAATTTACGTTCATGTTATTCTTCATCATTTCCTGATTCCAAAAACATATAAATATGTCATATTTGGATTAAAAACAAGCTCTGAAAATTAAAAATATAAAATTTATGATCAAAATTACTCCGGAGTAAATATCTCGTGGGAGTAATTTTCTCGTGTTACACCGGTTTCATTTTTCAGCGATTCAAAGGTATTAGATAGAATATTAAAGTCCTACAGGCACAACATTAAGTCTCTTAAGGAGTGGCCTGAAGGGTATGACAAAAACAAAATCAAATTAAATCAAAACATGTCCATTATCTTTTTATGCGGCCAATTATCCCAACTGACAGGGGACATCACTCGTCCTTGTCCTTGAACGCCTTGTTCTCTGCTAGGTAGTTTCCCTTCTCTTCATTCACCAGAGACCGAACACAATAAATGTTTTCATGTACCGCAAGTCATGCACTGCTGGGTTATGTTGAACTTCAGCGTTGTAAATTCAGGGACTTTGATGTAATTTGTGTCACCTTGCTTCGTTTGATGCATGCTACAGAGAACCACTGGAATAAAAAACAAGTCGCGTAAGGCAAAAATACAACATTTAGTCAAGCTCAGTCGAACTCACAGAATAAATCTGAACGCACTGCATTTTTTCACAATGACCGTAGTCCGCCGCTTGTGCAAAACGGAGTGAAACTGACGAGCCTGTTCAGCGCGGTAGTCGTTTCGCTGTGTTGCATAGCACGCTTTTCTGTACCTCTCTTCGTTTGAACTTTCTGAGGTGTTTTTAATCCAAACATATCATATCTATATGCTTTTGGAATCAGGAACCGACAAGGAATAAGATGAAATTGTTTTTAAATCGATTTCGGAAATTTAATTTTGATCATAATTTTTATATTTTTAATTTTCAGAGCTTGTTTTTAATCCAAATATAACATATTTATCTGTTTTTGGAATCAGACAATGACGAAGAATAAGATGAAATTAATTGTTTTTGGATCGTTTGATAAAAAAGAAATTTAATTACAAGTTTTCGATTTTTAATGACCAAACTCACTCATTAGTTTTTGAGTCACCAAGCTGAAATGCAATACCAAACCCCGGCCTTCGTCGAAGATTGCTTTGCCAAACTGATTTCAATCAATTTGATTGAAAAATGAGGGTGTGACACTGAGTGCCGCCTCAACTTTTACAAAAAGCCGGATATGACGTCATCAAAGGTATTTATCGAAAAAAGGGAAAAAAGTCCGGGGATATCATTCCCAGGAACTCTCATGTCAAATTTCATAAAGATCGGTTCAGTAGTTTAGTCTGAATCGCTCTACACACACACACGCACAGATAGACACACACACACACATACACCACGACCCTCGTCTCGATTCCCCCTCTATGTTAAAACATTTAGTCAAAACTTGAATAAATGTAAAAATCAGGTACGTGTTGTTCATAAGAAACCGTTGTTGTAATGTTTTAACAGAGGATTATTGATTGCAAATGGCAGGACTGGGATGATCATAATTATACAAACACGCGAAAGATTGTCGGTGTACAGAATGTTTAAAGAATATACTAGGGGGATCCGGGGGCATGCCCCCCCCCCCCCCCCCGGACATTTTTTCTCCAAAGAACCCAAATTGTGCAATATGGTGTCATCTGAGCTCCAAATTTGCCATTAAATTCAGTAAGTTCAGAACCATTATTGCCTCTCCCATTTATTTTTTCGGCGGACACTTTTGCTTTTTCGGCGGAACAAAAAAAACATTTCGGCGGAAATTTGCTTTTCGGCGGACAATTCCCATGCCTGAATTTTGTAGAACCTTATTTGTTGTTAAATATCCATAAGTCTATTCGGAGTGCCCGGCTTCAGTGTTGAATCTGAGATCGCTGTCCATTCACAAAGATTTACTGATTTCATAATTTGAAGAGTATATGAATTGTCGCATGTGCCAGTCTTCACTTGAAGATGAAACCCCTTTTTCTACTTCACAGCCCTGCTCTCGCAGCTCTCAGAGATTTGTATATTCCACAGCAATATTGGAGACATCCCTGTCGTTTTAAGATGGGCTTGTTGGTATCTTCCAGTAAGGCCAAAAAAAAAAAAGGTCTGTTTACGGTAACCCGACCGACCCTAGTACAGTTTTTTCGCGCGACCCTAGATTTTTTTGGCATTTGGGAAAAAAAATAAAAAATCTTGTTTTTTTGGCAAAATAACGTAAAAATATGGTTTTTTTGGAAAAAAAAAAAAAATCCCGACCTACCGACCCTATTTTTTGGGCCTATGTTACCGTAAACAGACCTATTTTTTTGTGCCTAATATATAACTGTTTTAAGGAATCTCGTCATATATTTGTATAAATCATTTCAGAGACTGAATTCGATGTTAGATTAGAGAATGCATATATTATGTATCCATATTGTTCTGTTGTATTGTTACTTATCTGATGTTGTAGGATCCGTCACGTTTGATGTTCTGTGTGTTTATCATGTGTATGTATATCTTTCTTTTTGCCGTGTCACACCCCTTCATATGGGACTATTCTTCTTCTTCTTCTGCGTTCGATGTTGATGGCCGTGCTAAATCCTCAGATCAGTGGCTGCCAGGAAGTCCGCAGTATATGGGACTATGATTTTAATGAATAAACCACCCATCCATCCATCAATCAGTCTATCCATCCATACTGAGAACTCGATGCTTTAGGTGTGGATGGTTCACTGTGATATTCTTGGCCATCAGGGTTTTTAGAATTGTCTTGAATGTCACACGATAAACTTGCCCTACCTGTATATAATTTCAAACACAGAGACTACTTTGTGAACTGTGAAGGGAAATAACCTTGCAAAGGACCCGCATACACTCTAAACTCAAGTGGTTCACTTTAAGAACATCCTGTCTGTAACCAGTTTTCAACACAGTGTGACAAATATAGTACAGGGTGACCAACAAAAATGCCACCCTCTAAAACGCTAATAATTTCAATTTGTGTTCAGCGAATCACTTCATATGTGGTGTACACTAGCTTAAGATGTGGGATAATAATTTCAGCAACTTTCAAGTGTGTACGTCAAGTGGTGTGAATTTGATGAATGTTACAAAAACATATATTTTTCAAATTCGGACATTGCCTCAATGATAAAAGGTTTGACACTGAGCAGCAGCCACACTCATCTGACGTGAACCCTCCGGACACCGTGTAATTGCTGTTTCAACTCATATATTGTCTGAGGATAGTTTTTATGTGCAAGGCCATTCAGAAAACCTTCCAGGTGCAAGTTATATACTTATAGCCTTTTAGTGGGTGGCATGTGTGGGGGTCACCATGTTCTTGGCAATAGACGACTGTTGGAAATAACTCCGTCGGGTGTGTATAGGTTGTGGGAGAGTGACCTTTTCTTGCAAAACCTCCACTGAACAAACAAAGGATGGACCAATCACTAGCGATAGGTCTGTCGGAAACAAGTGCTCTGGTCCACGTGTTTTCAACAGACCCCTTGCTAGTAGTGATTGGTATCCTTAACGGATTATGACTTTATTCAGTTATTCTGCAGAAAAGACAAATGCTGGAGAAAAACCGTTCTTTTCTGCAGCATTTCTGCATAACGTCATCTTTCGCTGAAGCAGCGTTTTTTTCTGCAGCAAAACATTTTACTGCAGTACATGTAAAATTGAAATCAAGAATGCTGCAGTAAAACGGTGCTGTTGTTTTACTGCAGAAAACCCGTTTACATTTTTTCTGCAGCATTTTGTACTGCGGAATGCATGTATAATAGTTTGTTCCGCAGTGTACCAATCAGAAGGCGTACCGTAGCATAAGGGCATTATATTCAATTTCACAATGGCGGCCGAACGTGAACAATTTCTGAAGCAAATCGAACACGAAGTGGACTACTGCGTTCGTCTGGGAAAATGTGACAATGTTGCTGACAGGTTCCATTGTTTAATTTGAAACTTTGAACTTCCGGTGGAAAGGAAGTCAGACAGACAAAATACATTCGCGTCACGCACAACTATTGGTAATTCTGGATGAGTCCATCTCTCGACAGAGGGGGGCTCGCGTGCTCCAATATTATAATGAGCCAGTACAAAATGCTGTAGAAAAAGTGTAAACAGGTTTTCTGCAGTAAAAGAACAGCACCGTTTTACTGCAGGATTCTTGATTTCAATTTTACTGCACAGTAAATTGTTTTGCTCCAGAAAAACCCGTTGCTTCGGCAAACGATGACATTATGCAGAAATGCTGCAGAAAAGACAGTTTTTCTCCAGCATTTGTTTTTCTGCAGAATAACTGAATAATGCCAAAATGCTGAAGAAAAAGTGTAAACAGTTTTTCTCCAGTAAAACAACATCACCGTTTTACTGCAGCATTCTTGATTTCAATTTTACTGCAGTAAAACTGTTTTACTGCAGAAAAAAACATTGCTCTCGCGAAAGATGACATTATGCAGAAATGCTGCAGAAACAAACAGTTTTTCTCCAGCATTTCTGCAGAATAACTGAATAAAGTCATAATCCGCTAAGGATAGATTGGTCCATCCTTTGTGTGTCCCAGGTTTTGCAAGACAGGTCAGTCTCTTCCTCAACACCTACAAACCTGAAGGAGTTATTTCCAAATATGGTCTATAGCAGCATAAAGAAGAGGCGTCCACAGCTAAGTGAATCGAGTTACATGAAGAATTTCACTTGCCTTTTTAGCGTGCATGAAAGGGGACATAAATGAAAATGTAGCAGTTCATTTCATTTCATTTCATTTTCACAATGAAAATGTAGTAGTTCACAAGAAAATGTAGTAGTTCACAAGAAGACATTATTCAGGGGAGATAGGGTTTGCTCTAAAATGTATGTGGTTTATATGAAGACTTAATTATATATATACATGTATATATCCACACACACACACACACACACTAACACACCACATAATATATTGTAAAAAAACCAAACTTTTTTGTTATGCACCTTTAGAAAGTTAAAGGTTTTGTTTTATGTGATAAAAAATACAATACACAATATCAGTAGTATTACCAATCTTTCCTTTTTGGGAGGGTGGGTGTTAGGAGGGGAGTAGGGGGGGGGGGGGTTGGGGGATCATTACTAACAAAGGGCATGAAGCATGAATATCTATCTTTCTGTGTGTGTGTGTGTGTGTGTGTGTGTGTGTGTGTGTGTGTGCGTGCGTGCGTGTGTGTGTGTGTGTGTGTGTGTTAGTGTGTGTGCATGCGTGCGCGCGTCTGCATGCGTGTGTTAGCTTGTTTACGACCATGTCAATGTAATTTGGTTTTCAGGATGTTGTGTTGTTAACGAGAAATGTTTTTTGTTGTTAAATGTTCCTTTTTTAATATTCTAAAAACCAATCCACTGGTTATACAATTAAACCATACATCCATCTCTGGAGGGGAGGGGGTTGGGGTGGGGTGAAAATTATTTCCAAAGAATATGAACGAAGCATCTCTCTCTCTCTCTCTCTCTCTCTCTCTCTCTGTCTCTCTCTGTCTCTCTCTCTCAGCGCAGCTGGTCGCAAACATGTCATTTAAAGCTGCAAAGAGGGCATTAACAAAATACAGAACAGCATATAATATAAAGCATCATAACATGCAAAACAAACAAATCCTCTTTAGCAACTCTAGCAGAAGTGCTTATAATTATAGGCATACAATGATACAGACACAGATACCACAGTCTCTTCTTATGGCACTGCAACATTAGAGCATAATTTGATTACATCCACATGATCAACTGTACAGAAATGGCACGAGCATTTAGTGATTTACAATCATGTCCTTCGAATATATATACACAACATGAGAAGGCGTTTACCTGCAAGACAACAGCATTGCGCACCACTGGGTGTTCCCTTGGGTCACATTTACATGGACATATACATGAAATGCTGCCAGTAACCTGATAAAAACTGTTATTTTTTGGTTACTTTAGAGTTAATAATTGTTGGCAGTCTTCACTTCTGAGTATAATACACACGTATTAGAAAGGATATTATCTCATCCGAAATCAAGCAAAACTAAAATCATTTGAAAATTACAAAAACATACACTTGTTCTCCTTTACAATAGATACTCTTTTGCGCCTTTGTTTTTTCTTTCTTTTTTGGGGGGGAGTGGGGCGAGGTGTAATTCATTCTCTCTCTCTCTCTTGCATTGCAGGTAATGTTTTCATGTAACCTTTTTTTTTTCCTAGTCATAGTTGTAGTAAAATAGTTTAGTACCTCTTTAGGGCCATCAGGGCCAGATGCAAAAAAGCATCTATGCTTATTCTTGTCACCCTCGAAAAATAAAGATTTGTCATTGTCATTGTCTCTCTCTCTCTCTCTCTCTCTCTCTCTCTCTCTCTCTCTCTCTCTCTCTCTCTCTCTCTCTCTCTCTCTCTCTCTCTCAATCTTTCATAGAATCCCTTTCTCCTTCTCTCTCTCCTACATCTGATTGACTTTGTTCAGTTGCTTTCTATTCAAGTTAGCAATGTGTACTCAACAATTGCTTGATTTTAAAAATGCTGCAGTCAGAGACGCCCATAAAGCACCAAACTTAAAGTATTATGATGATACATCAACATGTAGTTGAACGTCACCAAAAAACACACAAAAAGACAATAAACAATAAAAAAACAACAAGATTATGATCAACAAGATTATATATTATATTATTCTGAAAACTCAGGGGCAAGACACACACACACACACACACACACACACACACACACACACACACACGCACTAAAACGCAAGTACGCATGCTTAAGATTTTCTGTGCATTGCATGTTAAAGGAGTAGCTTAATTATGTGTAAAATAATACTTTGAGTGTTGATTCCAGTTTTCATTATTCTGGAGCACTGTTTTCAGTAAAGTTTTAACAGACCAGGTGATCAGCCTTAAATGTACACACTGCACAAAAGCGATACAAAAATACATCAAAACATGTTTTTGCAAAATCAAATGAATACATACATGAAAACAAACAAACAATTTAGTTACATTGTAACCAACATTGTGAGCCTTCTCGAATACATCGTCATTGTTGACACAAAACCAAGTTCAATTTAAATTCAGTCAGCTGATCGAGTAGAAATGGATTTTCCGCAGAAATGTTGTGGCGCCAATAGCTCCATATAAATGATGGCTATTCACAGTATAGTCACAAAGCAGAAATCCTCATAGAAGGCGTGAAATCTGTTTGCTTAAACAACACTCAATATATAAAACACAGTCAGAATCGTTCCACAACAGCTATACCGTCAGTCTGGATTTCGCGTGATCAATTGCTTCTTACCAAACTGTCCGACAGGACAGAGGTCTTGGTGTTGTGGTGGGTGCCTGGCACCTGAGACCACGGAGTACACACGGCACTGCAGGGCTATTTCTAATCCAGGCTTTGACGCTCTCTTGGAGCAGAAAGAACTCATCACCTAACCTAGGTGGTGGGTTCAAGTGCTAGTCTTTCGGATGAGACGAAAAACCGAGGTCCCTTCGTGTACACTACATTGGGGTGTGCACGTTAAAGATCCCACGATTGACAAAAGGGTCTTTCCTGGCAAAATTGTATAGGCATAGATAAAAATGTCCATCAAATACCCGTGGGACTTGGAATAAAGTGAAAAAAATTTCCATCTCACACGGCATTAAGTCTCAGGAAAACATGAATACACGCATGCAGGAAAAAAAAAAATATGGGTAGCGCCGTATGTATGGCAGCTCGCTTTCCCCGGGGAGAAAGCAGCCCGAATTTCTGTGAGGGTAACCTCACTGGACTGTACATCTTATCCAATCCAATCCAATCCAATCAAACAAAAACTGAACAAATCACAAATAAACAAATCAAATAAACAAAGGGAAGGAAGCGCTCTAAATGCAGAGGACGTGTTATGGAGTAAGCGAACAAATATACGGAACCAATCTCCTGGCACCTGAGAGACTGCATTGAAATGAACAAGCGACTTTTATCATCATTTCATTTGTTTAAGATTCTCACAAATAAACACACACACAAATTAAAAAAACAAGCTTGACGGACATGTTTGCATAGAATTAACTAAACTACCAAGCTGTTCACATTGCAGTCAATTAAAGGCTTCATGTTATACAGACCCATCATATTTCCCTCCCAAATGACAAAAAAACAAGTCGCGTAAGGCGAAAATACAATATTTAGTCAAGTAGCTGTCGAACTCACAGAATGAAACTGAACGCAATGCCATTTTTCAGCAAGACCGTATACTCGAAGCATCGTCAGTCCACCGCTCATGGCAAAGGCAGTGAAATTGACAAGAAGAGCGGGGTAGTAGTTGCGCTAAGAAGGATAGCACGCTTTTCTGTACCTCTCTTTGTTTTAACTTTCTGAGCGTGTTTTTAATCTAAACATATCATATGTATATGTTTTTGGAATCAGGAACCGACAAGGAATAAGATGAAAGTGTTTTTAAATTGATTTGGACAATTTAATTTTGATAATAATTTTTATATATTTAATTTTCAGAGCTTGTTTTTAATCCGAATATAACATATTTATATGTTTTTGGAATCAGCAAATGATGGAGAATAAGATAAACGTAAATTTGGATCGTTTTATAAATTTTTATTTTTTTTTACAATTTTCAGATTTTTAATGACCAAAGTCATTAATTAATTTTTAAGCCACCAAGCTGAAATGCAATACCGAACCCCGGGCTTCGTCGAAGATTACTTGACCAAAATTTCAACCAATTTGGTTGAAAAATGAGGGCGTGACAGTGCCGCCTCAACTTTCACGAAAAGCCGGATATGACGTCATCAAAGACATTTATCAAAAAAATGAAAAAAACGTATGGGGATTTCATACCCAGGAACTCTCATGTCAAATTTCATAAAGATCGGTCCAGTAGTTTAGTCTGAATCGCTCTACACACACACACACAGACAGACACACACACACACACACACACACACACACACACACACACACATACACCACGACCCTCGTCTCGATTCCCCCCTCTACGTTAAAATATTTAGTCAAAACTTGACTAAATATAAAAAGAAGAAAACTACAACAGAAACCCTTGTTTTTGACGTGTTTATTTAGTGGACTGGAGATCACAGGCATCCCCCTAAATTTAAGATGTCTTTTTTTGTCAAATGTTTCAAATGTAAATAAAACGGAACATCTCACAGTAGCTAGAACTAACAAAAACAATGTTAGTGGGGCTGTAATTAGGACAATAAGGCTCCACGGCACCGATTTCAGGACCCTGACTGCTCACTTGGCAATACAAATGAAACACTTTGGCTCTGTGAGTTAAAAAAAAAAACCAGAACAAGTCGCGTAAGGCGAAAATACAATATTTAGTCAAGTAGCTGTCGAACTCACAGAATGAAACTGAACGCAATGCCATTTTTCAGCAAGACCGTATACTCGTAGCATCGTCAGTCCACCGCTCATGGCAAAGGCAGTGAAATTGACAAGAAGTGCGGGGTAGTAGTTGCGCTAAGAAGGATAGCACGCTTTTCTGTACCTCTCTTTGTTTTAACTTTCTGAGTGTGTTTTTAATCCAAACATATCATATCTATATGTTTTTGGAATCAGGAACCGACAAGGAATAAGATGAAAGTGTTTTTAAATTGATTTCGACAATTTAATTTTGATAATAATTTTTATATATTTAATTTTCAGAGCTTGTTTTTTAATCCGAATATAACATATTTATATGTTTTTGGAATCAGCAAATGATGGAGAATAAGATAAACGTAAATTTGGATCGTTTTATAAAATTTTTTTTTTTTACAATTTTCAGATTTTTAATGACCTCATTAATTAATTTTTAAGCCACCAAGCTGAAATGCAATACCGAAGTCCGGGCTTCGTCGAAGATTACTTGACCAAAATTTCAACCAATTTGATTGAAAAATGAGGGCGTGACAGTGCCGCCTCAACTTTCACGAAAAGCCGGATATGACGTCATCAAAGACATTTATCAAAAAAATGAAAAAACGTTCGGGGATTTCATACCCAGGAACTCTCATGTCAAATTTCATAAAGATCGGTCCAGTAGTTTAGTCTGAATCGCTCTACACACACACACAGACAGACACACACACACGCACATACACCACGACCCTCGTTTCGATTCCCCCTCGATGTTAAAATATTTAGTCAAAACTTGACTAAATATAAAAAAGAGCAAATGCTCATGAATACATGTACAACTCATTTTTATCATACGTATTTGGATACATGCAATGTGAATCAGAGGCAATTTATCTGCTGCTCAAGCTCCACAAATGTTCAATAAAATAATCATCATTTCCTACTTTTTGACCCCAGCTATGAACTTAAATTTAGACCAGGATCAATACAATCAGTATAGGGATAGAGTACAGTCATGGAACCCTGAAAGTGTGAGAAGCTCTGGCTTTAAAAACGTCCAAGAAAATCTTCTTCTACCTTCTTCTTCGTTCATGGGCTGAAACTCCCACGTTCGCTCATGTTTTTGCATGAGTGAGTTTTTACGTGTATGACCGTTTTTACCATGCCATTCAGGCAACCATACACCCATTTCGGGGGAGTCTGAGAGAATGATAATAGTCTGTATTCATTTTGTTGACACAAACATTACCCTGCTGTGTCCTTGAAATTTGGCTAGGGCAAACAAGCTTGTATATCTGACTTTGCTGTGACCTGGAAATTTCTTTAAGGTAAACTAACCTGTGATTTTTCTGAAGGGCATCACATCCCATAAGTGTGTACAGTTTCAAAGTTGTACCTTTAAATATGTATTAGAAATTGATAATGTTTTCATTTTGTGTACGCCAACATGACCCCCGCTGTAACCTAACAACATCAGAGAAATCCTCAAATGACAGCTTTCAGTGCTCTTTACAAAGACTCTCCCGATGCCCAGGTGATTCAAAAGCGGAACAGAACAGCCTAAAATGCCTCTGAAATGAACACACTACATATATACAACTGTAACACCTCTCAGTTTGGCAGGCTATATCTGTTGCAGATTTCACCTTCTGACACACAATTCCTGGTGTCCGGTGGAGTGAAAACAATCCAAAACCATTTCATGCACAGTAACTTGGCCTGAGCGAGCAGCTTTCAGACATGGAGTTTAGCTGCGATATAAGCTCATGGCCAAAGAATCAGACCTGGACCAACTGCTTTGGCAATGTTAGTACCAGGATGGGGTAGGGCAACAGGTGGAAGTGTTGTCTCCACCCATTGTGTCCTATGTGAGCATCATGCAATGAACAGCCCTGACGCTATACGCATTAGCTACAACCCCTATGTCTGAAGTGTTGTCTCCACTAGAACCACCCATTGTGTCCTATGTGAGCATCATGCAATGAACAGCCCTGACGCTATACGCATTAGCTACAACCCCTATGTCTGAAGTGTTGTCTCCACTAGAACCACCCATTGTGTCCTATGTGAGCATCATGCAATGAACAGCCCTGACGATATACGCATTAGCTACAACCCCTATGTCTGAAGTGTTGTCTCCACTAGAACCACCCATTGTGTCCTATGTGAGCATCATGCAATGAACAGCCCTGACGCTATACGCATTAGCTACAACCCCTATGTCTGAAGTGTTGTCTCCACTAGAACCACCCATTGTGTCCTGTGGGAGCATAATGTAATCAACCTACGCGCTATAGGCACTAGCTACTGGACGGGACCCCCTATAAAGCATGGAAGCCCCTGGGCTTATTGGGGGCCTTGGTAGCTCAGGTGGTAGAGCACTGGACTTGTGATCCTAAGGTGACGGGGTTCGAATCCAGGCCGGGACGGGTCAAATTTTTGTGCAGACTCAGAGACAGTATCCGTGTCCCACCCCCGTGTCACCACAGTGGCACATAAAAGACCTTGGTCATTCTGCCATACGTGCAGGTGGCGGATTACTCCTAAACACGCATACACCTGTGTATCTCATCTACAGTCGGGGTAACACCTGGGAACATGCCCCTATTAGTTTCAACACCTGCAAAAAACGAGAGGGCTGGAAACAGATGTGTTGGGCCTGCATAGCGCATGTGCTTCTCAGCAAACCAGCGTACAAAACAACTATTCACAATCCTCATATCGAGCATTTGACGAGTATATTAATGTCACACACGTGATTCGCTGGTCACTTTACAATACTTGTTTGAGCCTTTCGTTCTGCCCTGCTCTGCCTTCTTTGCACTGTCCTCTTCCATTGAGAAAGCCTTGTTATCAGACACAAATTCATTGGAGTCGGAAGAATCTGAAGATTCAAGTCCGTTTTTCTTGGCCAGGAGAGGCAGAATGTCTGAGGACAAACGTTTCACTGCATGGTTTGCTGAGTGTTTTGATCGTGAAACTCCCATGTCACTGACAACAGAACCATTCACATGATCAGAAACACTGTGCTTCGGTTCATATGTTGGTGCGGTTTCACTCTTTCTGTGAACTTCTGTTTTATCCTCAAAGCCCTCATTTTCCACAGTTTGTCCAAAGCCTGCTTCATTCTCAGTGGGTTTTGATTCAGTAATTTCAAAAGACGGGTTGATGGCAGAAAATATTTCATGTGGTTGTTTAGACTGCCCCACTTTGGTTTTCTTGGCTACCAGACTTTCAGTTGAAGACTTATCAGTCTCGCCATCAGTCTCCTTGGCACTCTCGGATTCAAAACCACTTTCAAACTCACCCGAGAGGCGGATGGAATCTCTGTTGGATTTGCTGCTGCTCGTTTTAGGCGAGTCGTTGCCTTCTGAATGCGAGAGGTTTGGATTAGAATCGAGATCAGATTTCCACTCGCACCCCTGTGATGCAAGCAGGATATCCTCTATACTGGACATGTCTTGCTGGGGCAACTGAGGCCGAGACAGTGGAGAGCTGGCAATGGCTGCTTCAGAGTCCCATTCAGGTTCAGCACACCGCTCTGCCTTCACAAGACCTTCTACAGCATCATGCTTCTGGGTGTCCCTGCTGCTTGCACTTTCTGCACCCTTAACCTCAGCACTTGCAGAAACCAATGCCTGCGTGTCAGCTGTCTTTTGCGTATCGACAGCAGGATGTCCATTGCTTGCTTCCTGAGATCTCTTGGAGCTGTTTGCTGCAAGAAGAATGTCTTCAACACACAGCTGGGCTTCTGTCTCTCCATCGGGATTAACATCTACATCCAAATGAGAGTCTGTGTTGCTGTCAATCACTGTCTGAGGAGTTTCAAAGATTTCATCAGGATACACATCAGCATGAGAATTTTCCTGAGGGTCAATATCATCTCTGTGTGAACTGTCAGCAGACATGGCACGAGTCCTAGCCGCATCATCTGATGGACCCACATCAACAGCATCCACAGCAGAGATAGCTGGAGAAAGACTAAATGCTTGAAGGATTTCTTCAATACTGGGTTTCTCAGAGGAGATCTGTGGATCCTGCTGTGGTGAGTCTCTTGCCTTGGAAGCTGGAGGAAGACTGTCACCAGGAGCAACTGTGCTGCCCATAGGGAATTTGTTAAAGGCAAGAACGATTTCATCCGCACTGGGTCCCACAGGCGAGCTCGGTAAACGATGCTGTGGTAAGTCTGATTCGCGTGATGGGGCACCTTGCTGCAACATGGCAGCCACGGCCAATGGCAAGGGCTTCTTGTTGGCTACATGCCTGTCAGAGCCAGGGTTCTGTCGTGAAAGGGTAGGCACCTGCATGCTGATCTTGATGTCATTTGAATCAAGATGTTCTGCTTCATCCACCTCCGTGTCGAGCCCCTCGACTTCTCGCTCTTCATGGCCAACTTCAGAGGCAGCGCTCTTGCTCTCCCCTTCATCTTCCTCCGTCTCTCCTTCCTCTGCTTCTTCTTCCTCCAGGTCTTCCTCCTCCTCTTCCTCCAAGTCTTCCTCCTCTTCGTCTTCTTCCATGTCCCGTTCTCCAGCAAACTGGGATGAGTAGCGTTTATCTACAGAATATCTGGAGACGTTCACCGCTGCTTGTCTGCCGGCTGTGCCACGGCTAGCCTGACTGTTGTCTGCAGACTCAGTGTTGGAACTCTGACTCTGGTAGCGCGAGTTGGTTCTGTCTGTGGCGCTTCCTTCGTCCACTCTGTACTCCCCTTCTTCAACACTTTGGCTGACCTCCTCACTGTCCTCAGCCCCTTCTTGGTCACTCAGGTCGCCGGCTGGAGAAAAAAAAAACAAGGAAATGAGAACACAATCATAATAAATGTACTTGTGAACACTTTGATAAACATGGCTAACAAACATTTAAGAACAGTGCAATGAAAACTTACTTGAAGCCTATGGAATACAAATGCACAAGCGTGTGTGTGTGTGTGTGTGTGTGTGTGTGTGTGTGTGTGTGTGTGTGTGTGTGTGTGTGTGTGTGTGTTGTGTGTGTGTTGTGTGTGTGTGACTCAGACCTGGGTACCCCTGTTTTGCACTTGGGAGTATTCTCAGACAAAAATATTAGTGTAGTCCAAACAGCATGTTAACATCCATGATTCAAACATGTTTTAGACACATCCGTCCTACCATTAATTAGGTTTACCAATTCATTTAAGGGGCTAGTGCCACCTAGCGGAGGGTGTATTTTTTGTTATTTTTGTCTAGCTGCCATTTATCAGTCAAAATGTTTGAAACTTGGGCAAGACATCAATCTTAAGAGTATTGTTTTCTGCTATATGAGTATTTTGTTGTTAATAAAACAAGAAGAGCAAACGCTCGATCGAGTCACTTTCGCAGTTCTGAATATTATATGAGGCATCAGATGGACAGGAAGAAATTGCTATTCACAACACAATACAGATGTAAATAATTTGATGTAAAGAATAATCCTATAAAGTTTGAATCAAATCCGATGAATAGTTTCAGAGATATGATATTTCAATTTTTTTCCTTCAAGACATACCTGTGACCTTGAAAAAGGTCAAAGGTCACCAAAGCAGACGTCAAAGTGTAGAGGTCACTGGGAGTCACGTTCACATAAAATTTGAGCCCGGTCACTTTTATAGTTTCCGAGAAAAGCCCAACGTTAAGTTGTGTGTTGCCGAACAGAAAAGGCTAGTTATCTCCCTTGTTTTTCTGATAACGTTCGTAAAAGGCTACAGATGTAAATACTTTGATGTAAAGAATAATCCTACAAAGTTTCAATCACATCCGATGAACTTTGTCAAAGATATAAAATGTCTAATTTTTCCTTTGACGCTGACCTGTGACATTGAAAAAGGTCAAAGGTCAACGAAACCATCGTTAAAGTGTAGAGGTCATTGGAGGTCACGACTAAACAAAATATGAGCCCGATCGCTTTGATAGTTTCCGAGAAAAGTCCAACCTTAAGGTGGTGTCTACGGACGGCCGGCCGTCCGGCCGGCCGGACAGACTAACACTGACCGATTACATAGAGTCACTTTTTCTCAAGTGACTCAAAAATTGAAGCAATTGTGAAGAATATTGTCTTAATATGCTCTTTTTAGTAACACAAAATAAGGAGTTAGTTTTGACACAATGTTTTCACACACACTCCCTTTTCACACTAGTTCTTTTTTTCTATGGTTGATGTGATTTGTTAGCTGGATACTTACAGACAGGAAAGTGGAAATATCCATCAGTCTATAAAGTGTGATAAGTCAAATAATCATATAATATTAAATATGAAAATAAATATATGAAACGAAAACTTGGGTTCTTTATTGATTTCAGTCATTTCCTTCTGTAAGGATCCAGATAATTACAAGACCAAACAGCATGCACAATTGTAAACCTCTATTCATAAAAAGAAAATAATAAGTGTAAAAAGAAGCTCATTCATGTATTTTCAAAAAATATTCTTCAAAATTGCTTCAATCTTTTTTAACAACAATTTACCCATATAGGAGAAAACTATACTCTATGATTGATGTCTTGCCCAATTTTCAAAAATTTTGACTGATGGATGGAAGCTATAGACAAAAATTACAAAAAATACACCTTCCGCTAGGACTGGTACTGGCCCCTTAAACAACTCTTCTTTTAATGTTTACTGACAAAAACTGTAATCATGTGTCAAAATATTGGATCGGTTTTGGGTGCGCCTGTGAAGAAAAGGAGTATAGAAATATTTCTCCCGTACTGATTGTATTCGAGACATTTATCATGCATACAAAATACGGCAAAATCGTATGTGTTCCGAAGTCTGTTTTAGTGTTTACAGCTCATACAAACAACATTTTTCAGTCAGAACTCATGTACCTGCAGCATCAACTAGAGGCATGTCAATCACACAAGAATGAACACCACTGTCCTGGCTGAGTATTTTGCGGTTGGTGAATCCACGCACATCTCCATTCTGCAGCTGAAACAATGATTTAGAAAATAATACATATAGGAGGTATGCAGTCATGTTCTACTAAGTGATTATAGACGGTGAGTCACCCAGTCCATATGGGAAAAAATCTGAAATTCCTACTGTGACATATAATGCCAAGCTCTTATTGTTCTGACTAATTATTTTAGCTCAGTCAATGAAAAAAAAAGAAGAAAAAAAATCTGAGCTTCCTGGTGCAACAGAATAACAAACTGCAAACTCTTATTGTTCTGACGTTTTGCTCAGACCATGCACACAAAATAACTAAACAAACAAAAAAACAAAAATCATACACTAACACAAAAGCCTTTCAGATTCCTGTTGTGACATAATGAACGGTCACCCTAAACTCTAATTGTTCTGACTTTTTGCTTTGCGGTGCATTCATAACATTGACATAAATTCTGTTAAGTTAAAAGGTCATGAGAGAGACAGATGTGTGTTTTAGTGGTGGACAAGTTCTGCAACACTGGTTGCATTGTACACCACAGGTACAAATGTTCATTACTTTGCCGGTAATGTATTAATGACAGACTGTGAAGGTCATGTTTCTCACTTCACCAGTAAAGAAAGACTGCCATTATAATGTTCACTGTTAAAGATGTTAAATGTTACTTCACTGGGACATATGTGTGTTATTTCACTGGTAAGGATGTCTGTCACTTCACTGGTAAAGATGTTAAACTGTTTCTTCACTGTGAAAGATTTTGTTACTTCACTGGTAAAGTTGTTTGTTACTTTACTGGTAAAGATGTTAAACTGTTACTTCACTGTGAAAGATTTTGTTACTTCACTGGTAAAGTTGTTTGTTACTTTACTGGTAAAGATGTTAAACTGTTACTTCACTGTGAAAGATTTTGTTACTTCACTGGTAAAGATGTTAAACTGTTACTTCACTGTGAAAGATTTTGTTACTTCACTGGTAAAGTTGTTTGTTACTTCACTGGTAAAGATGTTTGCTGGGCTTCACTGGTAAACATAAGTGTTACTTCACTGGTAAAGATGTTTGTTACTTCACTGGTTGAGACATGTGTTACTTCAATGGTAAAGACGTTCGTTACTTCACGGTATAAATGTGTGTTACTTATGTGGTAAGGCAAAAAAAAAAAAAAAAGGTCTGTTTACGGTAACATAGGCCCAAAAAATAGGGTCGGTAGGTCGGGATTTTTTTTTTTATTTATTTTTTCCAAAAAACCATATTTTTACGTTATTTTGCCAAAAAAACAAGATTTTTTTTTTCTCCCCCAAATGCCAAAAAAAAGTCTAGGGTCGCGCGAAAAAACTAGGGTCGGTCGGGTTACCGTACGTAAACAGACCTATTTTTTTTTTGGCCTAAAGATGTGTTTTACTTCACTGGTAAAGATAGGTTGTAGTCACTACATGTATGTTGTTTACTTCAGCGTTAAAGATATGAATGATTGTGTAAATTGTTACTTCACGGCAGGTAACAATGTATTTCACAGGAAAAGATAGACAGTAATCGATTAGCTTGTTATGTACTTCATTTAATAAAGATCATATGAATGATTTTGTTTGTTACTTTACTGGTAAAGACAGACTGGATAAGCCTGTCTTGAATTGGGCGACGTCGACTACCCGATGTATGCTTGGCAAAGCTGTCCACACAGAGCTTTGGCACTGCTTTTTCTGCAAAAAGACTTAGCAAAGTCTCGGCAAAGTCGACTTTGGGTTCAATTAAGGGGCACCTTACAACACGCTCCAAGCAGCATTTGACATACCTTCTTCTTCACTCGAGGTGTTGGAACCATTGCTTCTCTTTCATCACGAGTTCCAAACTTTTCTTTGCTTTTTCTATAACTCTGTGTACATTTCCTGAAAAAAAAGGGAAGCTCCATGTTACTGATGTTGTTCTTTTGCAAGTTTTAAGAAGACATTTCTTATCTGATTTTTTAAGAAAAAAATGACGCTTAACCCTACAGCTGGCAAGTGTAAACTGCCTAAGTGGCAGGCGATTTTTACAATATTCAGTATGGGTGAAATAAGAACAATTTATGAGGAAACAACTGCAGTAAGTATATGATAAGTATATATTTTCTTGAAGCTAATTGAATTGTCTATCCAATGAACACTTTTTTGAATCAGTCTATTTAGTATGGTGGTCATGTGACTCAAGATGGCCGCCAACTAAGTTGACGACTGTAAATGACTACTGACTTAGGACCTAATTTTCTGACAAATAATATACACAATAGTGTAGTTATTATTGATAAGTTTTAGTAAAAAGTATAAGGAACAAGAATAAAAACATTTGAAAGCTGTATATTTATTTATTTTTTTGAAAATTCATGAAATATAAGGCAATCTGCTGATTTTCAAAACGTCTGATTTTTGACAGTCAATCAAAAAAAGTACTTGAAATCAACTTGAATACAAACAGCATATCAAAATAAAATATTTTCTTGAAGCTAAGTAAATTGTCTATGTACTGAGCACATTTATGGGAAAAAATAGTATAGTATGGTGGTCATGTGACTCAAGATGGCTGCCAACTACGTTGACGGCTCAAAGTGACAAGTGAAATAGGCCATCATTTTATGACAAAATAAGAACACATTAGTCCAACTGTTATTGACAAAAATGAGAAAAAAGTAAGGGTAACAGAACAGAACATTTTAAAGATGTAACTTGATTATTCTTCATGAAAATTATAACATAAAAGGTGAAATGCCAAAATAAAAAAAAAATCTGATTTTTGACAGTCAGCCAAGTAAAAATGTCGGATCAAAATAAATGTAACCGTGTTTACTAGAGAACACTGCAAAGTAAAAGGAAGCTTCTGCATTTCTCAAATCAATCTGCATCACCATCCCCTGCAACCTGAAGATCATGTCCTCGACCACGTCCCCCCCTCCCCCTATGACCACGCCCTCCCCCACGCCCCCTCTGTGGCACACGCCTGTAGTGCTCCAGCCTAGGTTCGCACAGTTCATGGCAACCTGCCTCACAGCCAGGGCACCAGTGCCTTGCCCTCTTCCTGCCTCTCCCAGTCCTGTCACTGCACACAACACAGTCCCTTTCTTTCCTGCCTGGGAGGAGGACAATCCGGTGCAGGGGAGCAACTGGTCTCACTGGCTCAGGCTGTACTGGCTGCTGCTGTCCCTGCACTGCACACAGACTTTCCACAATGGAAACCACAAAGTCATACTTGGACATTTGCAGGGCCTCTGGTGTGCTCAATCTGTACACCTCAAAAGCATTGAGCACAGCAATGTCAAGGAGGTTCCTGAAAACCTTCACCCAGTACCGCCTTGTTGCCCTCTCAGCCGCGATATGGCACACCTTTTTGTCACTCAGATCAACCCCTCCCATATGCGCATTGTAGCCAAAGATCATCGCAGGCTTGGTCTTCTCCCTCCCCCTGATCTCCCTCTGTTCATTCCTCGCATTGAAGAAGGTGCTGAGGCAGAGGACCGGTTTTCGCTGGCTGCGTTTTTCCCTGAAGGCCACACAGACTTTTCCTCCTTGCCGGGCAAAAAGAGTCCCCCCAACAGGTGGTCTGGCCTCCTGGATGACAGCCCCAAGTCCTCGCGAGTTGGACCTGACAGTGCCTGTGAGATATGTTTGCACTGCAGAGAGGACGTCAGCAAGTCTTGGCTTGGTGTAGAAATTGTCAGTGAACAAGTGGTATCCTTTGTTTAGAACACTACATACCGTCATCAGGTTCATAACCACGCCATGCGCTTGCCCTTCATCATAGACGACATCAAGTTGTCTCCCAGCGTAGAGGTCGACGTGGCAGACGTAGCCATTGGCGCTGTCACACAGCTGGAACTTCTTGATGCCGAAGCGGGCATGGCGCTTGTTCGGCATGAACTGGATCATGGCACACCTGAAAATGAATGAATGAATTTAGAAACATACACATATTCTCTCTCTCTCTCTCTCACACACACACAAACATGATTATGGCACACCTGAAAATGAATGAATGAATTTAGAAACACACACACATTCTCTCTCTCTCTCTCATTCACACACACACTGACACACAAACATACACACGCATGATCAGGTGTGTTCATTCAATGTGTGAGTGTGCGCGTGATTGTATATATGTATATCTGTTTCTCTTTGTCTCCATGTGTTTCTTTCACTGTTCTTGTAATATTGTGTTGTATGCCTGTCTATCTCTCTCTCTCTCTCTCTTACACACACACACATTGAATGAACATACCTGTTCTTCATCCCGATCATGCTCTCGTCGATGGAGATTTCCCTGCTTGGCTTGTACGCCCTCTTGAAGGCAGCATTTAAGGCGTCAAGGACAGGACGGACCTTATGCCAAGGGTCAAACCCTGGCTCTCCTCTCGGAATGACAGCCCCACTGTTCACATGGAACATCCTCGAAATCAGGAGGAACATCCTCTGGCCCATGGTAGCCCCAAAAAAGGGCATCCGTTGAGACGCTCTTGTTGTCCAATATTTCTGTTGGTCAAGTTTTTTATTGAGCCCCATGTTCAAGGAAAGTCCAAGATACTTCTTGATATCCACGATTGTAATGCCATCTTGAGGCCAGCGCTTCAATCTAGAGTGTGGGTGCATCTGAATCCACAAAACTTGTTCTGGCTGAGCGAGGTAGGTACGGGCGTAAGCGTTTGTATGTCGCACAAGCAATCGCCACATTTCGTCATCGAAAAACAAGCCAAAAAAATCGATGGGATCGCCATTCAATGGTGCATTTTGTGGCCCAGGTTGTCGGACAGTGAAAGCAAAACGACCATTAGCTCTATTTTGATCTGGCTCGGGTTCGACTGGTTCGTCAATGACAACAATCCAGTTGTCCTGTTGTGCTGGAGGGGGTGGTGGGGGGGGCGGGGGTGCGTTGTCATCAGATGCTTCATCAGACTCGTCAGAATTTAATTCCTGGTCTTGATTGTCCCCTACATCGAAGTCAGAATCATCTGACTCGTTTTCACCGTCTTCTTCAGCCCCATCTTCGTCCATGAACACGTCAAACAAGCCTGGTCGATCAGCGCGATTGTCACCGTCCGCCATCTTTTTTGTCTTCATAAACTTTTTTCCAAACCTTTTTTTCTGAGTCTAAATCTTACCAATGCTCCCATTGGGCAAGAGAAACCGAAAGAAGGATGCTTCAGCCAATGGCAAAAAGCGTCTCATTATATAAAGGGACATTACTCTGTTTGCTGTTTCAATGTGAAAGTTCGGCCGATAAGATCGGCCCTAGCATTTTGGGAAGTGTAATTGGGCCGATTTAATCGGCCCTTACCAGCTCTAGGGTTAAGGATGTGTACGTGTAAAAACACAAAAAGACTGGCACACACACACACACACACACACACACACACACACACACACACACACACACACACATACACACACACACACACACACACACACACACAAATACGTACACTTCTAATAACCATTTTTTAGCCCCCTCTGTGAAGCAAACAATGGAATTCCAAATTCGGTCATCAAAGTTGTGTGGGCCCAGTAACACAAACAACATAAGCACACCCAAACAGGCAAACACACAGAGTAATTTCAACAAGAACAAATCCTATAAAAGAGAGTTAGAATCACTAAGATAAGAAGGCAACAATGTCCACACACACACAAATTACACACACACACACAGTGCACACACACACACAGTGCACGCACACACACATGCACACACACACACACACACTGCATGTGGGTGAAACACACACACACACACACACACACACACACACACACACACACATCAAGAACACACACATAAACTCCACTGAAACCAGACTTACCAGATCGCACAAATTAGGAAGACAATCCCAACAATCGCAGCTAAAGTCACTATTAGCCAGACGGGGAACGTAGACTCTGGCTCTGTGGACATAGTAACGTCATAACAGTGGATAAAACATCACAACACAGCATCACAGCAGTAAATAAAATGTCACATCAGTGGATAAACTGTCACAGCTGTGGATCAAATGTCAAAACAGTGGATATCTACTGTGGAACAGTATCCTAACAGCGGAAAGGTACAGCATGGCAACAGTGAATATATGACAGTTAAATCAGTGGATATGTCAGGGCGGGGATGTAGCTCAGTCGGTAGCGCGCTGGATTTGTATTCAGTTGGCCGCTGTCAGCGTGAGTTCGTCCCCACGTTCGGCGAGAGATTTATTTCTCAGAGTCAACTTTGTGTGCAGACTCTCCTCGGTGTCCGAACACCCCCGTGTATACACGCAAGCACAAGACCAAGTGCGCACGAAAAAGATCCTGTAATCCATGTCAGAGTCCGGTGGGTTATAGAAACACAAAAATACCCAGCACGCTTCCTCCGAAAACGGCGTATGGCTGCCTAAATGGCGGGGTAAAAAACGGTCATACACGTAAAATTCCACTCGTGCAAAAAACACAATTGTACATGGGAGTTTCAGCCCACGAACGCAGAAGAAGAAGTGGATATGTCACAACATTGGATACCTACAGTATCACAATAGTGCATTGAAGTACGTCATCGCAACTTTGGAAATAAGAGTGGAATCTGAGTATCACAACAGTAAATATAATATTTGTAACAACATTTTCAAAAAGTGATTCTGGAATCACTAACATCAGAACAGTGGAATCACTAACATCAGAACAGTGGAATCACTAACATCAGAACAGTAGAATCACTAACATCAGAACAGTAGAATCACTAACATCAGAACAGTGGAATCACTAACATCAGAACAGTGGAATCACTAACATCAGAACAGTAGAATCACTAACATCAGAACAGTGGAATCACTAACATCAGAACAGTGGAATCACTAACATCAGAACAGTGGAATCACTAACATCAGAACAGTGGAATCACTAACATCAGAACAGTGGAATCACTAACATCAGAACAGTGGAATCACTAACATCAGAACAGTGGAATCACTAACATCAGAACAGTAGAATCACTAACATCAGAACAGTAGAATCACTAACATCAGAACAGTAGAATCACTAACATCAGAACAGTGGAATCACTAACATCAGAACAGTGGAATCACTAACATCAGAACAGTAGAATCACTAACATCAGAACAGTAGAATCACTAACATCAGAACAGTGGAATCACTAACATCAGAACAGTAGAATCACTAACATCAGAACAGTAGAATCACTAACATCAGAACAGTAGAATCACTAACATCAGAACAGTGGAATCACTAACATCAGAACAGTAGAATCACTAACATCAGAACAGTAGAATCACTAACATCAGAACAGTGGAATCACTAACATCAGAACAGTAGAATCACTAACATCAGAACAGTGGAATCACTAACATCAGAACAGTGGAATCACTATCATCAGAACAGTAGAATCACTAACATCAGAACAGTAGAATCACTAACATCAGAACAGTAGAATCACTAACATCAGAACAGTGGAATCACTAACATCAGAACAGTGGAATCACTAACATCAGAACAGTGGAATCACTAACATCAGAACAGTAGAATCACTAACATCAGAACAGTGGAATCACTAACATCAGAACAGTGGAATCACTAACATCAGAACAGTGGAATCACTAACATCAGAACAGTAGAATCACTAACATCAGAACAGTGGAATCACTAACATCAGAACAGTGGAATCACTAACATCAGAACAGTGGAATCACTAACATCAGAACAGTGGAATCACTAACATCAGAACAGTGGAATCACTAACATCAGAACAGTAGAATCACTAACATCAGAACAGTGGAATCACTAACATCAGAACAGTGGAATCACTAACATCAGAACAGTGGAATCACTAACATCAGAACAGTAGAATCACTAACATCAGAACAGTAGAATCACTAACATCAGAACAGTGGAATCACTAACATCAGAACAGTGGAATCACTAACATCAGAACAGTGGAATCACTAACATCAGAACAGTAGAATCACTAACATCAGAACAGTGGAATCACTAACATCAGAACAGTGGAATCACTAACATCAGAACAGTAGAATCACTAACATCAGAACAGTGGAATCACTAACATCAGAACAGTGGAATCACTAACATCAGAACAGTGGAATCACTAACATCAGAACAGTGGAATCACTAACATCAGAACAGTAGAATCACTAACATCAGAACAGTAGAATCAATAACATCAGAACAGTAGAATCACTAACATCAGAACAGTAGAATCACTAACATCAGAACAGTAGAATCACTAACATCAGAACAGTAGAATCACTAACATCAGAACAGTAGAATCAATAACATCAGAACAGTAGAATCACTAACATCAGAACAGTAGAATCACTAACATCAGAACAGTAGAATCACTAACATCAGAACAGTAGAATCACTAACATCAGAACAGTGGAATCACTAACATCAGAACAGTAGAATCACTAACATCAGAACAGTGGAATCACTAACATCAGAACAGTAGAATCACTAACATCAGAACAGTGGAATCACTAACATCAGAACAGTGGAATCACTAACATCAGAACAGTGGAATCACTAACATCAGAACAGTAGAATCACTAACATCAGAACAGTGGAATCACTAACATCAGAACAGTGGAATCACTAACATCAGAACAGTAGAATCACTAACATCAGAACAGTGGAATCACTAACATCAGAACAGTGGAATCACTAACATCAGAACAGTGGAATCACTAACATCAGAACAGTGGAATCACTAACATCAGAACAGTGGAATCACTAACATCAGAACAGTGGAATCACTAACATCAGAACAGTGGAATCACTAACATCAGAACAGTGGAATCACTAACATCAGAACAGTGGAATCACTAACATCAGAACAGTAGAATCACTAACATCAGAACAGTAGAATCACTAACATCAGAACAGTGGAATCACTAACATCAGAACAGTAGAATCACTAACATCAGAACAGTAGAATCACTAACATCAGAACAGTGGAATCACTAACATCAGAACAGTAGAATCACTAACATCAGAACAGTAGAATCACTAACATCAGAACAGTAGAATCACTAACATCAGAACAGTAGAATCACTAACATCAGAACAGTAGAATCACTAACATCAGAACAGTAGAATCACTAACATCAGAACAGTAGAATCACTACTAGAACAACAGACATCATTTTTATATTTAGTCAAGTTTTGACTAAATATTTTAACATCGAGGGGGAATCGAAACGAGGGTATGGTGTATGTGCGTCTGTCTGTGTGTGTGTGTAGAGCGATTCAGACTAAACTACTGGACCGATCTTTATGAAATTTGACATGAGAGTTCCTGGGTATGAAATCCCCGAACGTTTTTTTCATTTTTTTGATAAATCTCTTTGATGACGTCATATCCGGCTTTTCGTGAAAGTTGAGGCGGCACTGTCACGCCCTCATTTTTCAACCAAATTGGTTGAAATTTTGGTCAAGTAATCTTCGACGAAGCCCGGGGTTCGGTATTGCATTTCAGCTTGGTGGCTTAAAAATTAATTAATGACTTTGGTCATTAAAAATCTGAAAATTGTAAAAAAAAATAAAAATTTATAAAACGATCCAAATTTACGTTTATCTTATTCTCCATCATTTGCTGATTCCAAAAACATATAAATATGTTATATTCGGATTAAAAACAAGCTCTGAAAATTAAATATATAAAAATTATTATCAAATTTTTTTTTTCGAAATCGTTTTAAAAACACTTTCATCTTATTCCTTGTCGGTTCCTGATTCCAAAAACATATAGATATGATATGTTTGGATTAAAAACACGCTCAGAAAGTTAAAACGAAGAGAGGTACAGAAAAGCGTGCTATGCAGCATAGCGTAACCACTACCCCGCTCTTCTTGTCAATTTCACTGCCTATGCCGTGAGCGGTGGACCACGAGTATACGGTCTTGCTGCGTTGCATTGCGTTCAGTTTCATTCTGTGAGTTCGACAGCTACTTGACTAAATATTGTATTTTCGCCTTACGCGACTTGTTATCTTTATTTTCATAAAGTTGCGTTCAACGAAAAGTGCCTATCTTAAATTCTCAATAGATCGATAACTGCACGAAACCTATTGAAATCATTCTTTCAAGAGGGTAAACGACATTGTTATGAACATGTGATAGAACTCGCTAAGGCTAGAGCATCTAAGTTTACGTTCGTGGTTCATTTCAAAGTTAAAACCAAAGGTAAAAGGATATACATATCTGCAACAAAATGACAGCTCTTTTAAAACTGGCCCCCCTTTAGTGTTAGAGCAAAGGAAAGGTAAGTGTATTGGGAACTCCATGCAGTCCGCATCTAGCTCTGAGGTGTCATTCACAGAAATTCAGCCTGCTTTCTGCCGAGAGAAAAAAGTGAGCTGCCGGCATGTTGTGTTTACCTTCCAACTACGAACAGTTAAACTGCTTTTTTGTTCAATTACTCCTCATAAATTCTAACTTGCTTCTTATGCTCAAATTGTGAAGAATCGTCGTATGATCTTTGAATTTTGGCTTGAGTCGATTCTTGGTGATTTTGGTGTTTTGTGCTTTAGACTAAGTAAATCATTCTCAATGAGAAACCTTCTCTAAATTTCCATGGACAATACATAATTAAACATTCTTTTATCTTTCTATCTATACCAGGTACAAATATAATAGTAAGTTTTGGCCTTCTGCTGAAAAGCTGTCTAAAGTGAGAACTGCCAAAATTCCTGGATGACGTTGATATCTCTCAATTCTGCACGCTAAATTTTCACTCACCAGTTCCTGTTTTAAAAGTTTTACAGAAGCCCTCGTTTTGTCGAAAGACGTCATTGCGGGCGAACAGGTAGACACACACACAGTAGTTACTGTCGTGCTCCAGCCCCATCTTGTCGTACTCAACTGTTTCCGTCAGGTTGCCGCTGATCTGATATCTCAGACCTACAAGAGACACACAGATAAGTATACAGACTGGCTGCAGATTACGTCAAACAGGCACATTTTACACAGATAAGTACCGTACTTTCCGGGTTATAAGGCGCGACTTTTTTCCTCGAGTTTGACCCCTGCGTCTTGTATAACAAAGCGCCTAATCCGTGTATGAAATACGAAAAAAATCAAAGAGACCGCCTGAGTACCAGTCAAACAGACCGCCCCATAGGTTAAACTCGGTCACTGACCCCAGTGCAGGAAGTGTTTCCTCTCTCAGACATAAAAGAGACCGCCCCACAGGTTAAACTCGGTCACTGAGTACACTTTTTAGGCAACCCAGCTATCACAATGGACCTACCTTTGATCTCGCCGCACACACAGAAACATCACTCTCTCAGACATAAAAGAGACCGCCCCATAGGTTAAACTCGGTCACTGAGTACAAGGCAACCCAGCTATCACAATGGACCTGCCTTTGATCTCGCCGCACACACAGAGCACACATATTTCCACTCTGTATTCTTCCTTTAAGCTTATTTTCATTCTTCGACCGTTTGTTACCGGTATACTTTTTCAATTTTGGTGCGCCCTATCGGCCCCTGCGCCCAATGGGTGACTGGATTACAATTTTTTTAAAAAGAAGGGGGTGCGCCTTATGCGCTGTAGCGCCTTGTCACCCGGAAAGTACGGCATACAGACTGGCTGCAGATTACGTCAAAGAGGCACATTTTCACTGCCTTTACGCATTTTTGGCAAAACTCTGCCGATTTTGCAATATGGTTAAGTATTTCACAGCCTTTATGCATTTTCGCCAAAACACTGCCGATTTTGCAATATGGGTAAGTTTTCACAGCCTTAACGCATTTTCGACTAAACACTGCTGATTCACGAAAAGGGCAGCGTTTTGCCAATTACGCAAAAATGGGCAAAAATGTTGACAATACTGCAAATTCAAACATTTTGTGAAATGGGCACGACATATACATGCATACAAGCTAGAACACACTAGGACACACACACACACACACATACACACACAGGCACGCAGACAAACAGATATAAACACATGCACTGTGCAAGCACACACAGACAATGTCACTCCCATAGGAAGTAAACATACCAGAGCCTGTCATCCTTTTACTGCACTTAACACTGCCATCGTCTTTTTCAACTCCAATGCCATAGCGGTCAGGGCGGCCGTAATTGTAGTCCAGATCCTGTCCGCAGGGCAGTTGGAACTTCACCTTTACGTGACTGGGATCATTCTCCATCACTTGGACATCCAGTGATTTCACTTTTTCAGGAACTGAAAAAGAAACCGATACAGTTTGAAATAAGTATGCTGACCTCAAAGGAGTCAGGAAGATAGATCCCCATTCCCCCATGTAGTGGTCAAAAAATCAAAAATGTGTTGTGGACATGGAAACTGGGCCCATAAGTAAATGATGTATGATCTATATTATTTCATATATATATATATATCATATATTCATATATTATTTTGACGGGCGGAGTGGTAAGACATCGGCCTCCAAATTGGAAGGTCGTGATTTCGAATCTCGGACGCCTTTGCCTGCAGGTGGGTTAGGGTGGTGATTTTTCCGATCTCCCAGGTTAACTTATGTGCAGACCTGCTAATGCCTTAATATCCCCCTCTTGTGCACACCCACACACAAGACCATTAGTGTGCACGGAAAAGATCCTGTTATTCATGTCATATTAGTTTGGTACTTTATAGAAACACGAAAATATCAAGCACGCTTCCCCCGAAATCGGCTTATGCTGCCTGAATGGCGGGGTAAAAACAGTCATTCACGCGTAAAAACCCACTCATTATACAAAAACATGAGTGAACTTGGGAGTTTCAGCTCATGAACCAAGCAGAAGAAAATAATATTTATTCCATCTGTCAGTCTCTCTGTCTGTCTATACCTCATTGGTATACCATAATATGAACTTGGCCAAAACATTATTGCAACAAATTTCGAACCCAAATTAAAGCATTAATTCCAGTGTCATTTCATTAAAACTTTATATGCCAGTTAAGGCCGTTCACTTAATTATCTGGATCACCTTTTGGATTAAGGATTTCTTTTACATGGATCACGTGACCGCCGCCCAAATAAGGGTACCGTCAAAATCGACCAGACAAAAACGGAAGGGCCGAATGAAAAATCAACAAAAATTCACAATAGGCAAAATTTTTCAACTTTGACATTCGAGAAGAAGTCAAATCAATGATCTACCCTGAACCCATTAGCTACCTTGCGTATTTTGTGCGCTATGCTATTCCTACAGCTGCAGGTGTCGATCGCAAGAGCGGTCAAAAACGGGGCTTTTTGCATCATTTTTTAGGGGTATCGTGACAAAAAAAACGCTGCACTTCAACAATGACTTAGTGGAACGCTTTGAAATTCTCAGAATATTTTACCAACATACTAGAGATACTTTGTGCGAAAGTTTGGATCGTTACAGTTATTCATTTAGATGTGACGCAATGTTTCGAAAAACTTTGTTAAACTCGTCATAGAATTTTGTTCACTTGTGTCCAAAAAATTCATGACCTTGCATGTCTTACCTTGGGCAAACAGGAAAACACGTGGTCGGCCAGTTTAAAAACCAACAATTGCAGTGAATAACGGACTACCCTATGTATGATATGCCGTGTCTGCTCGATATGACCCCATTACTTGTCAACATATACACATCCGAGTTTACAATTTGTCCCAGCAATGCCAGATCGCTTGCCCCGAGTGACAGCCGACAAATTGTTATACCTGAGGTCATGCGAGTTTTGCTTGAGGTCAAGGTCACGGCAGCTTGGGAAACTGACACAAGTTTTTAGTATGATCGGACCGACCAGAAGAAGAGGCCTGAGTAAGCCGAGGAAAACCTCCGACACCAGCATCTTGGGCGGTGTGGACATCAGCTGAAGTCACGGTGGCCGAGGGAGGTGCACGCACCTTAGCCGAGGAACGAGCATCGCCAACTCCAGCCGGCAAGGAAAGGAACTCAGCCCTAGTGGAAGAAAGCTCTGCTGAAAGAGAGTTAATTTGCGCACTCAAAGAGAGGAGTAACGCAGAAACATCATGCTTTTCGCTAGAGCTAGCCGTAACCGGTACAATCTCTGAAGGCAGAGCCGGCATGGAGGGTGACTTTGGCAAATCGATAGTGACATCAAACAAATTTCTAGAAGAAGAGTCTAAAACCTTAACTTTCGCCTGACTGGAAGAACCTTTAGCCTTCCTAGAGGGTTTCTTAACCGGAGAAAGCTTGGCGGAAACCTGCTTAGAACTCTTCTTTTTGCCACTGTCCGACAGTACGGACGATATTGTACAAAAACAAGTTAACAAGAACTACTGTGTCAAAACAATATAATGTCAAAAGTTTGGAAAGGGCTCACCCCAAACACAGTCTGAGAGTAGAAGGACGTGAAGAAAGAACCAAAGTGAAGTCTGTCTAAAGCTTAGACCAGACGAAAGGCTGAAAAGCCTGAGCGTAGCAGAAACACGTTCGCAAGCCACGCTCGCTGAAAGTTGAATGATTCAATATGGCCGCGCAGTGTATGCGCGCGCAAGTAGGAAGGCAGCCTCGGTCTGGCCTATGTCCTGTTTATAGGTCAGGGTCGTTCTTTTTTTAGAGTTGCCTCCCTTGTTACCAAGGTGATGCGTAGTGCAGCGGTCTAGCACTAAACTGAAGTAAAATGCTATATGTGAGTTGGGATAAGATATGTAATTTAATGGCTATACCTAAACATCAAGGGGGACAGGACAATTAAGGTCATACAAGTAAAAGGCCGCTTGTGGAACAACCCACCAGTGTATCTGGGAGTTGCAGCCAAGGAACGCAGAAGAAGAAGACGCTCCGCGATATCAGCACGTGCAATGACCAATACTCACCCCTGCTTTTGGTATAAAAGCAGTCGACGGGCAGCAGGCCAGAGATCAGGTTGGTGGGGGTGACGGTGGAGAGGAAGAAGACAGGTGTGAGACCTCTGTCCCGGGGCACGTCATCAAAGGTGAGAGAGTTGGTGTGGTTCTCTGACAACTCTTTGCTCGCCATGTTGGTCTGCAACACCGAACATTACATTTAGCTCATGAGAGCCAAGTTTTACAAGCTGGGCAGCTGGTTGGCTGTCTTATAGGCAGCTAGCTAGCTGGGCCTCACTTACTCTATCTCTCTCCCGGCCCTCTCTCCCTCTCCCTCCCTCCCTCTCTAATCCCTCCCTTACTACCTGCCTGTCTGTCTCTCTGCCTCCCTAGCCCTGTCTGTCTCATTTTACCTCACACACACAAACACAATTTTGTTGTGCACACAGCCACAGGCTGTGCACAAAAATGCACACACACAACTTGCATCACAATGCACGCACAAACGCACGCAGGATCACACACACACACACACAAACACACACACACACACACTGACAATTAATAATCTCACCACACAATTCAAGGGTACTGTAGGCAGAGTGGATTCATTACCACCACTGTAGCCCCCATCAGGGAAGAGTTGCAGCGCTATTGCAGAGCAGTTGTGGACAATATATCTCAGCTGTGTGTTTTCAGGAATTCTTCCTGGCTTCCATGACAAGTCGTATGATGAACCAGAACTTTCCAACACTATGTCTTGTGCAGCAAAAGTAGCTGGAAAGAAAGTTCAGCAAACTGTGCAATAGCCTTCGAGTGGTTAAAGACATAATGTACGCGCTCCCGTGTTTACAAAGTGTAGTTTGCCCATAATCGATGTCAAACGCACCATAAGACCATATAATGACGATATGTCACCATGCGCGGACCATAATACATGCATTACAGCTTGTTCTAGCCTCTGAAAAAGTGAGGATGTCAACAAAGCCGCGGTGTTAGCTCCCTTGCATCAACGTTACAAGTGTTGCCAAATCTATAAATAGGACGATCCAGATCAAAATGAAAATTAACATATCTCAACATTGAAGGGGTCCTAGACCACAATATTTTGCAGGGAACTTAATTTAGCATGTCTCCAGCTGTTGGTAAAGCAATTAGCGTGTATAGTCATCGAGTACATATGCCTTTAAAAATCTTAATCAAGTGTGGCAGTTTGCTGTTTAGAGATCTTATGAACAAAGGGAAGTAAGCGCTCTAAATCTTTCTTTCTTTGGTGTTTAACGTCGTTTTCAACCACGTAGGTTATATCGCGACGGGAAGCGCTCTAAATGCATAAGACATTATGTAATACTGCCTGCAGAGTATTTAAGTGAGAGTTATTTGGACCATTCTCCTGGCATCTGAGAGAATAACAAGCATTGAAATGAACAAGCGACTTTCACGCTCACAGTCAAGTTGTTGTCAAATTGAGGATGAAAGTTGTTTGGTTGATTGGTTGGTTATTTGGATGCGTGGCTGCAGGTTAACTGCATGACTGTTTTAAATTTGTTTCTTAATTTTCTATTAAGCACTTTATATGGATCAGTGTGCGTTACCAACGTCACTGTAAGGAGAGTGTTAGGGGCTCAAAAACATGTTTATGATGACAAAACAGCTGGGGGAATCATACTTTTCAAGCAAAAAAATGTGATAATTTCTCCAAAATAAAGAGTCAGTTCCAAAGAATACTATCAACAATTATAAAACCTATTTAAGCTTTGACTTCTCAAATCTGCAAGACATATCTCGTACCCAAGCTCTGCCCTAGTTAGACCAACCTTTTGTTTTAAAGATTCCAGTGACTGACCACAAAACAGACATTGTCTACTTATACAGTGACAGTTGGACCTACATTGAACATATTTACTGGTCGAAATGTCCTCAGGTTACAAAATCCTTGCTGTGTTGTCAGAACACCAGCAGTCCTACATGTATGTCAAAACTACCGGATTGTCGAACAGCCAGGCATAGTCGTCAGACCAAAGCATCAGCAGACCTGTTTACCCTAAATCCGAGGCAAGAGTACTTTCCCAAAAAGTTGAGTGTATTTTTCAAAAAGTTGGTGTACTTTGCAAGCAAAGCCATGTGGGTTAGGGAAAATGTACGCGTGGGTGCAAGACGTGTTTGTGTAAGAATAGCATGTCTTGTGAACACCTTCAGAATTTAACTCCTTCCAATACAACAGAGATAAAACAATTTTATTTACCTGTCAGTTTATAGCATTATAACCAGTGTCTTCCAAACAGATTGATAATGAAAAGATGAAGTTCGTGAAATAACATCTGCGGTTGACAGTGGCAAGTTCATTTTTACAATCATCTCAGAAAACATTGCTTCAGCACGGACTACAGCCTTTTCTTCAGGCAGGATTTGCTTTGCGGGAATGAACTTCATAATTCCTTGGCAGCTTTCAGCGGATTTCTTTGCAGAAACCTTGTCCGGGTGAGTTTTGGAACTGCAGTGTCGTTCGATGTCATACAAGTTTCCCAGCATGGGCAACGGAGAAATCTGATTTACAATACTTGCAGTGTGCATGACTTTTTCCCTTAGTAGACTCCACAATTCCTGGCTCTTTCTTATATTTCTCCAAGAAAATCTGCTGCTTCTGCTGTTTAGATTTGGTACAGTCATCCGAAACTGGCACATTTTTCCGCTTCATTTTGCCACGATTGTCCAGACGACCGCACGTGTCAACAACTGAACAAGGTTTCCACAGCTGAAGACTCCCTGTCATGGTTATCTCCCTTCGACCGAAACCGGTATCAAATGTACCATCCCGTAATCAGCACACCAATAACGGAAAACGTATTCTAGACTTTTTCTTATGCGCATTTTGTGCGTGTGTCGCGTATTTGCGTACCGATAATAATTTGGCGTACAAAATACGCCCAAATCGTACTGGTAAACAGGTCTGCATCAGATAAAAAAAAACACATTTTAACTTAAATGACCAAAGACGGTTGAGAACAACACTGCTAAAGAAAAGACGTATAAACACTCACGTGGTGAAGGCAGCACATGCAAGACAGCAGTGGTATTGGGTGACCATCCTTCACTGGTGCTTGCCCGCAGACTGATGTTGTAAACTCCTCCCACGGCAAGACCCACCACCCGAAAAGTGTTGTTATGACCGCCCGTTGTCTCCTCTATTCTACTGTTGCCGCATTTGGACTGCATCCCGATATCCTCGTTTAGCAATGTCAAGGACAAAGAGTGGTTCAAAACAGCGCTCCCTCTCTGGATCCTAGGGATTTCCTGATTGCAAGCAAGAGGAAATATTAGACTATTACCTCATAAACACTCAACTATTCTAGCGTGTGTGTGTGTGTGTGTGTGTGTGTGTGTGTGCATGTGTGTGGACATGTGTGTGTGCTTGTGTGAGTGTGTATGTGTGAGTGTATAATTATGTGCATGAATGCATGTGCATGTGTGTGTGTTATTGTCAGCGTGGGGGTGTGTGTGTGTGTGTGTGTGTGTGTGTGTGTGTGTGTGCGTGTAAATGTGCATGTGCGTGTGTGTGTGTGTTAAAGTATCATTGTGTGTGTGTGTGTGTGTGTGTGCGTGTATGTGTGTGTGTGTGTGTGTGTGCGTGAATGTGTGTGTGTGTGTGTGTGTGTGTGTGTGCGTGTGTGTGTGTGTGTGTGTGTGTGTGTGTGTGTGTGTGTGTGTGTGTGTGTGTGTGCATGCATGCTTGCATGTCCAATTTCCTGAATGAGTCTGCCAGTGGTTAAACAACCAAGAGATCAACTGCATACTAACCTTGAAGTAGATAAGACAGACTGCACAGCTTTCATTGATCAAAGAGCAGTAAGCGAAATTGTCATCGAGTTGTGGCCCTTTCCTTGGTGCTGAAAGCACAAGATTTGCTCTTGAATTGTTCACTATTTTGTTCTCTTCTTTTTTAAATTGAAATTAAATAAGGGTACTTGTTTGCAACTTGCAGGATTACTATAAAACAGTAAATATCAAAAGAGACCAAAAATGTCTCGAATAATACTTCAACATTCACAACATTGTTATATTCTTGCTACACTAACGATGATCTTTGGATTAACTCTCTAAATCTGTAAAATTACCCCCGTATCAATGTCATCTTGGTAAGAACCGATAATCGTTTAGGTCTGGTGGTCCTAAAAGAAAGTTTCACTGTATATTCAAACTGCATTCATAAAATGTTACATCAATAAGTCAATCAACAAATCACCCACCGAAAAAAACACCCCACTATTTGATCAATCAAAAAACTATTCATTAATCAGTTTAAAACAAAGAAAGAAAATAACCTGCAACAATGAAATGTCATCAATTCAGTCAATCAACTTATTAATCAACCAAATAACCCCCCCTCCCCCCCAAAAAAAAAGTAAAAAAGAAAGGAAAAGAAACAAGTCGCGTAAGGCGAAAATACAACATTTAGTCAAGCTGTCGAACTCACAGAATGAAACGGAACGCAATGCAATTTTTCAGCAAGACCGTATACTCGTAGCATCGTCAGTCCACCGCTCATGGCAAAGGCAGTGAAATTGACAAGAAGAGCGGTTTAGTAGTTGCGCTGAGAAGGTTAGCACGCTTTTCTGTACCTCTCTTCGTTTTAACTTCCTGAGCGTGTTTTTAATCCAAACATATCATATCTATATGTTTTTGGAATCAGGAACCGACAAGGAATAAGATGAAAGTGTTTTTAAATTGATTTCGACAATTTAATTTTGATAATAATTTTTATATTTTTAATTTTCAGAGCTTGTTTTTAATCTAAATATAACATATTTATATGTTTTTGAAATCATAAAATGATGAAGAATAAGACGAAACTGTTTTTGGATCGTTTAATAAAAAAGTAATTTTAATTACAATTTTCAGATTTTTCATGACCAAAGTCATCAAATAATGTTTAAGCCTCCAAAGCTGAAATGCAATACCAAAGTCCGGGCTTCGTCGAAGATTACTTAACCAAAATGTCAATCAATTTCATTCAAAAATGAGGGTGTGACAGTGCCGCCTCAACTTTTACAAAAAGCCGGATATGACGTCATCAAAGACATTTATCGAAAAAATGAAAAAAACGTCTGGGGATATCATTCCCAGGAACTATAATGTAAAATGTCATAAAGATCGGTCCAGTAGTTTACTCTGAATCGCTCTACACACACACACACACACACACACACACACACACACACACACACACACACACACACATAAACCTCCACCCTCGTCTCGATTCTCCCCCCAAAAGAAAAGTAAATACAGTGGAACTTTTAAGACCTTGTTTCCTGAGACTTTCTGTTTTGAACTTGTGACAAATGTCCCCCCATTCTTATTCTGGGATCCTCTTTTTTTCAAGACCTCATTTTCTCAGATATTTAGGTCTTAAAAGGGGGGTCCCACTGTAGAAGGTCAGCATTGGTCCTTAACCAAATAAATAAATCCCTGCGCCTTGAATATGTGCGCGATATAAATTGCATAAAATTAAAAAAAAATAAAAAAAATAAAAAAAAAATCCCTGCGCTTAGAACTGTACCCTCGGAATACGCGCGATATAAGCCTCATATTGATTGATTAACCACCAGACACTTACCAGTTTCGCTTGTCATTTCTTTAACCCAAATTGTTTTTCCCCAGTAGTGGGCCTTGGTCTGTACTGAGATGTTGTACCAGTAGCCAGCAAAGGGAAGACCTGTGATGACCTTTTTCTGAGGTTTAAGTTTTTTAGCTTTCACATTTTTCCTGTTAGACTCCCACATGTACATCTGAAAGTACAGAAAGCAATTACAAATATAAATAGTAAGGTCACATGACAAATGATTCTCTAAATGTTGTGTGTGTGTGTGTGTGTGTGTGTGTGACATGTGAGGGTATGTGTGTGTGTGTGTGTGTGTGTGTGTGTGTGTGTGTGATTTTGGACGAGTAAAGATGCCTGCGTATTGAAACACACACATGCATGACTGCCTGCACACACATCTGCACTGAGGAAAATCGAAAATTTTTAATTAAATTTTCATTTGATTAATATACTTACCCGAATCACATAATAGCATTGACACACTTCGAGATGCTCAGGGCTGATAAAAGCTACCCGTCTAGGTATAAGGGAAGCAACCCCAACTAAAAAAGTGACAGCACCATGGTACTTGCCACCCGCGGTTGCCTCCCATTAGTGGGTGAACTACGTCACCACTGGTGCCTACCACGTGATAACCACCAATCGACTTATAGAATACTAAGAAACTATAAAGCGGGGCAGGCGGGAGGGATCGAATTACCTATGTGATTCGGGTAAGTATATTAATCAAATGAAAATTTAATTAAAAATTTTCGATTAAATTACATATTCTTACTCCGAATCACATAATAGCAGATAACTCCAACAAGGTGGTGGGTAAGATCAAAAGAGTTCAAACTCACTCAAAGAACTGGAAAGGCATCGTCCTACTGAGAGCCAGTAAGCTAAGTGCAGGACGTCATCCAACCTCCTAGACCATAACGGCCGAGGAGGAGGCCCGGGCCCTGGAAACATGAGCTCGGGCCGAGCAGAAGGGGAAGAAAAAAAGGAAAGCTTTAACAAGGTGGTGAGGAGATCCCAAGCCACTCTAAAGCCTAGCCAACAAAAAACTGGCCCGCTGCCAAAAGTCAGGAAGGGCCCCATGAGAAAGAAAAATCTAACTCACTCTAACCCCTGACAGGAACTGGCCCACTGCCAACAGACAGGAAAAAGGACCGAGAACCATCCTGATGACGGCACGATGTCTCCCAAGCAAGAGTTGCGAAAGACAACATCAGAGAGCCCGTAAGATGTGCTCAGCACTTCTTCCAATCTCCTGAACCATAAAAACAGCCCAGAAAGGGGCTCAAGTCTTGAATAAACCCGAGCCGAGTAGAGGGACAGACAAGCTGCCCCCCCCCCCCTCCCCCCCCCTACTCTTGGAAGGAAATGCCAAAAAACCCTGGAAACGACCAAGCGTAAGGTTGACCATTCATAAATGAAAAGCACCAACCTTCACTGAGACCGTAAGACAATCATGCCAAAGTATAAAACCTTGGGATGGAGAGAGGCCCGAAAGGCCGGAGAGATAACAGTCAGCTCCAGAGAGGAGTGACCTGTCTCCGAGAAAGAGAGAGAGACGTCTGAGTACAAGATACCAGAGTCCAACTCAAAGAAAAATCTCAAAAGAGACGGTCACCAGAAATCCACTACCGGTCCATGCAGAAGCAGAGAGGGAGGTAGACGGGGGAAGCAGCGGGCTACGATAAAGCGTAAGCCGCCAGCAAAGCGGAGATCACGGTGGCCAAAGCCTGATGTGACCGGTGACTCTAACCGAAATGACTAAAGTCAGAGTGTTCACAAGGCAGTCTGCTTGTAGGTAATTGAAAGAAAATCAAAAACCCAAAACAGAAACAAGACTGGAAAGGAAAAACGGAAAACCGTGAAGCTAACCAGCCTTAAGACTCCCTGAACGAGAGTTCTCAAGAAGAAGGGCCCGAAGTAAATTTCGCGGCCGACCGAGCCCATACAATTCCTGAGTCTGGCTGAAAAGCCAAACACGTCTGATTAACTCAGAACCGAGAATCAGACACGGAAAACAACAGGCAAGGGTCCGTAATAGTTGCAAGTGGTAGAAGGGTGACCGTAACAGGCAACCCAACCCACCGGAAGTCGACCCGACTCGCCTCATGTCGGGGTGAGGGAGAAGAGGAAGACACAAATTCTGGAGACACGGGGACCGTAGTCACCCGTGCCAGGCAGGAGACTATTACGCGGGCTAAGGCTGAGAGCCATAACGCCCGTAGACCGGCCATAAAAGATGCTAGACTAAAAGCCCGCACCAAGAAAACCGGGACATTAACTAGACCTCTGCCGAAAGGAGAGGGTTCGCCAACAAAGCTGAGAAAAGTGATAGGCCACAAGAATGACTCCTCACCATGCATTGCCAAAACCAATGCAAACTCAGGAAAATCTGAATGTAACTTCCGAGGCCAACTCAAGTAAACCTTAAGTTTGGACGAAACACCAGAACAAGTCCGATCGCTAGAGAAAGACAGAGTCAAACTCGGCGAAAGACCCACTAGGCCGAGTCCATAAGAGCAAACAACAACCACCGCCGCCAACGGGAGGAATGGCTGTTGCACCAGCTGAGGCTACAAAACCCGGATGCCCTAAGGCCGGCTGTTGTTCCAATAACACAGACTACGACGTCTGAGAAAGAACGACCTCTCCGGTTTAAGCCTGAGCTGAGGACTTAGCCTGAAAGGGCTGAGTCAGCTTAAGCAGAGCCCGTTTTGCTGCTTCAAAGCTTGAAGAGCAAAGGAAGAGACCTGAAGGTCCCTATGAGTCTCTATCTCCTACCTCCTGACCTCCAAAGCCGGGAGGCCGAAGAGAGACCCATCCACCAAGGGTGAAGAACTAAGGGAGTTTCTCGTTGATTCCGCATAAAGCTAGGAATGGGAGAGAAACAAATCCCGTCTGCACGTGACCGAATGGACAATGTGCAAAGAGGACCTCCTCCTCTGTTCTAAATTCACCCTAGCAAAGGTGGATAAAGCGTCCCCTGTGTCCTGCTCTTTTTTGAGTGTAAAGGACGCCAAGGGCTCCGTAAAGGAGTGTCTCCGAAAAGGAAGCGAGTTCCGAAAGCTGTCTGCCCATTTCCTCAGAGGGGAAGAGAGTCCGCTCAGAGAGCTAGGGACTGAAATCGTTCCCCAAAGGCTTCGTACAAAGCCGAAGGAGTTCCGGCGTGACCAGCCAAGGTGCACGCGGAAGGGCAAAAGACGACAGCAAATTCCGGGACGTCTTGGGCAAAGGCAACTTCCTCTGAGCCGCTAATGGCACGAAAGAAGAAGCCTGCGCAGGAGGCAAACCAAACCTGTGCGAATTCCATAGCTGGCCGAGAGGACAGTAAAGAAATCGGCACTAGAGGCAGCCGCTGCCGTAAGACAAGGGTTTGGCAAAGCTGGGAGAGAGTTAAAACGGCCACCAAAGGAGAAACCTTAAAACGGACGTTGCCTTCCCTCTCTCTCGCCGACTGGGAACCAGTCCTTATCGAAAAAGCATCTGCAGACGCAATTTCGACAAATAAACCCCTTCCGGGCAAGATCTGGAAATGACTTCATCCGCCGCTTCAAGAGCATGCGCAACCTTGAAGCGGGACGAATACCCCGAGAGCGTCTGCTAACCATCAACCGAACGAGAGTCCGACGTGGTAAGCGAAGGGGCTGGCTAAAAGCCATAAGAGCCCGAGACGAACGCTGAGCGGGGGAGGCCGGAGCCTGAAGCCCTTTCCTGCCGGTCAACGGCCCAACCTCACCCCTGACTAAGAGGAGGATGAGAGGCGTCGAAGACCGAAGGCACAGGGAGTGAGGAGATCGGCAGAACCCACCACCGAAGTGTGTGGTAGCTGCTAATCCGCCTGAGGCAGGAAGCCTGCAAGCCCAAAGGGCAAAACCGTGTCCCACATCACCGACGACCAAGAGGAAGCGACGGGAATGGAACCGGAAACACCGGGAGGAGCCGGGAGTGCAGCAGACACAGAGGCACCATGCCAGAGCTGGTGCTGCACAAACTGATGGCTGAAGCCCGGTAACCAATAACTGAAACGGCAGGGACAACAACATGTCTGCTAGCCGAAGGACCTATACTTTCGACAAGCGCCGGAAGCGCAA
This sequence comes from Littorina saxatilis, assembly GCF_037325665.1. NCBI lineage: Eukaryota > Metazoa > Mollusca > Gastropoda > Littorinimorpha > Littorinidae > Littorina > Littorina saxatilis. The sequence continues at coordinate 2,668,813 of NC_090249.1, read as the reverse complement.
CTGTCGCGGACGACTGCTGACGAAAATCTAGGCTCAAACCGGATGGGACCATAGCAGGTCCACTAACTGGTGAGCCCACACTTCCGGCCGGAGCCAGAAGCGCAGCGGTCGCGTACGACTGCCGACGTAAGGCAAGGCTCGAACCGAACGTGACAGTAGCCTGTGCACTAACCAGTGAACCTACGCTTCCAGCTGGAACCGGAAGCGCAGCTGTCGCGTACGACTGCTGCCGTAGGGCAAGGCTCAAAACCGGACGTGACAGCAGTCTGTGCACTAACCAGTGAACCTACACTTGCGGCCGGAGCCGGAAGCTCAGCTGTCGCGGACGACTGCTGACGTAGGGTAAGGCTCGAACCAGAAGTGACAGCAGCCTGTGCACTAACCAGTGAACCTACACTTCCGGCCGGAACCGGAAGCTCAGCTGTCGCGGACGACTGCTGACGTAGGGTAAGGGTCGAACCAGAAGTGACAGCAGCCTGTGCACTAACCAGTGAACCTACACTTCCGGCCGGAACCGGAAGCTCAGCTGTCGCGGACGACTGCTGACGTAGGGTAAGGGTCGAACCAGAAGTGACAGCAGCCTGTGCACTAACCAGTGAACCTACACTTCCGGCCGGAACCGGAAGCTCAGCTGTCGCGGACGACTGCTGACGTAGGGAAGGCTCGAACCGGACGTGACAGCAGCCTGTGCACTAACCGGTGAACCTACACTTCCGTCCGGAAGCGCAGCTGCCGCGGACGACTGCTGACGTAAGTCGAAGCTCAAAACGGACGTGACAGCGGCCTGTGCACTAGCCGGTGAACCTCTTACTTCCAGCGGAAGCCGGAAGCAGCTGCCGCGGACGACTGCTGATGTAAGGCGAGGTTCGAGCCGGACGTGAACGTAGTCTGAACACTAGCCGGTGAACCTCTACTTCCTGCGTGAGCCAGAAGCCCAGCTGTCGCGGACGACTGCTGGTGTAAGGCGAGGTTCGAGCCGGACGTGAACGTAGTCTGAACACTAGCCGGTGAACCTCTGCTTCCGGGAACCGGAAGCGCAGCTGCCGTAAACGGCTGCTGCGGACACCAACCTTGCTGTGACCGGATCCCCGGAGGGACATGCACTGTTGCGCTACCGCAAGCGGAAGGCAACAAATGCCGGCCAGGAAGAGAAGCTGGTCCCCACAGGGACAGTCCAGAAACGTCACGGCGGCCAGCCGCCTGGTCACGGCATAGCCTCGCGACCGAGGGTATCTATCTCTGGAAATAAGTCAGAGATAAGAGTAGACCCCAGAGCACTAAACTCTGGAGCCGAAACAGTAGTAAAACGACAGCCTTAGAGGCAAAGACGGACGACGGAGCGCCAGACGGCAAATCGTCCGTAGCAGAAATCGGCACAGAAAAACGAAAAGTTATTCCTGTGACCAAAACTACAATGACAGAGTTCTTCAAAAAGAAGAGGATGCTGAGGATTAGGGCTTAGCAGGGTCCAATGCCCTAACCCTCGGCCTTAGCTCCCTCTAATTCTCATTGACGGCCATGTTAACGCCGAGAGAAAATAAACAAACAACTGAAACTAACAACGTCCGAACGGACGCAAACATTTCAGAAGCAAGCAAGAAGGGCAGCTAACACAAGCATAGTAGCTACCAAAGGCAGCTAAACAACAAGCTACAAAAGAGTTAAGCGTCCGAGTACGGACGAAAACATCAACATAGCAAACAACAACGTGCTAGCGAAAAATGGCGACCAAGAAGGAAGCCACAACTACTGACATTAACCAAGTCCGGACGGACGTAAACATTTCAGAAGCAAGCAAGCAAACACAAGCGTAGTAGCCACCAAAGGCAGCTAAACAACAAGCTACCAAAGCGTTAAGCGTCCGAGTACGGACAAAAACCTCAACATAGCAAAACGCCATGTGTCAGCAAAAATGGCGACCAGGAGGAAGCCAACAACCACTGAGAACCTCAAAGTCCAACAGACGTAAAAAATTCTCAGCAGAAAACAACAACAAGTCAAAGACTATAAAGGAATGATCTCACCAGCTGCTAAGCCAGCAAGAAGACGGGAGCTGTGGCCGGTGGGTGTCAGCAGACACCAAAACAGCCAGAGCAAAGCCAAAACACGACCGTCAGTCTCAAGTGATAGAAGTCGATTGATGGTTATCACGTGGTAGGCACCAATGGTGACGTAGTTCACCCACTAATGGGAGGCAACCGCGGGTGGCAAGTACCATGGTGCTGTCACTTTTTTAGTTGGGGTTGCTTCCCTTATACCTAGACGGGTAGCTTTTATCAGACCTGAGCATCTCGAAGTGTGTCAATGCTATTATGTGATTCGGAGTAAGAATATGTAATTTAATGTGCATACACGCACTTAAGGCAGACAAGAAGACAAACACACACACTGTGGAACCTTGGACCACCCATCCACCCACCCTACAACTGTACATCCTTTCGTATGTTATAACCTAAAAATATACCTAGAAGATGAGATAGTGTTTAAACCTAGATTCACTTTTAAGCAACTTTTAACATAATATTAATTCCATGGGCCTATGAACCCGCGTGTCTGCTTGTGACGTAATGTGATATGAATGGAGAGAGAGAGCTAGAGAGAGAGAGAGAGAGAAAGAAAGAGAGAGAGAGAGAGAGAGAGAGAGAGAGAGAGAGAGAGAGAGAGAGAGAGAGAGAGAGAGAGAGAGAGAGAGAGAGAGAGAGAGTGAGGGAGAGAGTGAGGGAGAGGGAGAGAGAGATTTGTTTTGATATGAACATCCTAATCTTAATTATTATGAGTTGACTATTTGCGCCTCGATATTTTATTTATGTTGTTACACTTTATGTTGTATATTGTAATGCTGTGATACACCACACCTGAGTTTCTCGTTGAGATAATAAAGAGTTCTAGTATGTCTACCCACCCACCCCTTACCTCATGTTGTGAGAAAGCAGAGTGATCAGTCTGAGAGAGGGCCAACTCGTCATCCTCCAAGTTTCGTACAAAGCCATACGTCTCGTAAAATAGTTTGCCTTTGTTTTGAAGCAGACTCTGCTCTCTGAGCGAGACGAGGTCCACTGTGTAGTTATAGACAGGTTTGTTGCTTTCAGTCTTGATCTCCCTAAAGTGGCACTGGTCGAAACCTTTAGGGCCTTCCACTTCCAAGCTAAACTGGCTGCCGTTGATTTTCTGGATGAGGATGCTGCTCACAGGGCCAGGTTTGACTTTGTGGTGAAATACAAACATGAATAAATGAAGTTAAAAAACAAAGGAATACTGTACTCACCAATACAAGAACGGGACAAGACAGTACTCATTCTACTGAAAGATAAATGAATTAATCACACAGCATAAGACATTTCAATACAGTGGAAATCCCCTATGATAACTCAATCCCCACACCCCGACCAACCCCAATTTAAAACCCAGCTCCTCTCTGTTTCCAAGACCTTAGTTATTGTTATTCAATTTTTTTTCTTCATTTATTTAGCATTCAATGCAATCTGATCTTATTTGTCTCAATTATTTGTTCTAAAGAAACATCATTCACAGTACACAAACAAAAAGACCAAATGCTCAAATGACTCACCTCTGTCATACGTAACAATAAATCAGTTTTTAAAGCAAAATATGTGCTGTGACATATATACATAAACGCATACAGAAAAACAGAAACTCCATAGACATGGCTCTGGCTTCAAATTACATGATTCAAATTTGCCTTAGAAATTTAACTAGAATCCACCAGGCTCGGCCACATTATGACCTTAAATCTGACAAAGGTCAACCAGACTAACGACAGGCTTGCACATGAAGATCACAAATCAAACTTAGGTCTTGCAAGGAAGTCATTTAAACTTTGAAAGTGTGTGAAATTTGAAAACTTTAGCTTCAAAATCGTTTAAATAAAAATATGATCATTTGTTTTCTTTCTTTTTTCCCCATGCTATGACCTTGAAGGTCAACCAGACTTGGTTCATATCTGGAAATAATTCTAACCCTAGGAGAGTGTCATTAGTTATAGCAATTTAGCTTTAATAACATGTAAAACACGTCAACATTAAGTTTTTCTCCAGATGACTGACGGGCGTAAGTCTACCGTCCATACGTTCAAACAGTACTGACATTACTGACATTACTGATGACTCTCTGGATACTTAGGTTGAGTAAATAGCTAGAACAGTCAATTTACAAGTAAGCAAAACAATCACAGACCACAGAGGTAATCACCTAATGTTTCCTTCCCAATAAACCTGAACAAATTGTGCACCATCTAAACATGCACCTTCAGATAATTCACGTTATACTCACTCCAGTCAGGAGAAAAGAAGGACTGTATAACGGCAGGCACAGTAGCAAATTTGTTCGTAACAGAAATGGTAAAATTAATCTTGTTGAAAACGCTGCCCTGGGATGCATATTGTCCACATCCCTCATACTTGTTCAGCTTGATGAAGCAGGGTTGACACAAGCCTTCAGGGTTCAGCTGTTTACATTCACTGTCGCTCTTTTTTGAACAGGTCTGAATGCTGTTTAACCTGCAAAAGTGAAAACAATTGAAGTGACAATTTGTTAACACTGTTAGCACTGTTAGCACTGTTAGCACTGTTAACACTGTTAGCCAAAACAGAAATTCAGATGATGATATCAAAAGTATGCATTCGTGCAGAAAAGTGTTGTTAAAAAGTTAATTACAATCAATCAAGTTCGTCTGTTCAAATCTAAGGTCTAATTTTACACAACGAAACGAACATTTAAAATGAATGCAGAGGAATGGTTAGTGAATTAGAGCTCAAAGCAATCGGACCTGTCTTATAAAGCCTTGGTAACATATATTACTGTCCCTACAAAATTAGTCCTTAATTTCCACAACACCGTCACCGGGCGTTTAATGCAGATGAACGGTTTAGGAATTACAGCTAAAATTTGAACCATAATTGGCTTTCTCTTCTGCTTGTGACAAGGTGATCAAACTCTAATAGTTCAATCCTTGTGTTTGTGACAAGGCGATCAAACTCTAATAGTTCAATCCTTGTGTTTGTGACAAGGCGATCAAACTCTAATAGTTCAATCCTTGTGTTTGTGACAAGGCGATCAAACTCTAATAGTTCAATCCTTGTGTTTGTGACAAGGCGATCAAACTCTAATAGTTCAATCCTTGTGTTTGTGACAAGGCGATCAAACTCTAATAGTTCAATCCTTGTGTTTGTGACAAGGCGATCAAACTCTAATAGTTCAATCCTTGTGTTTGTGACAAGGTGATCAAACTCTAATAGTTCAATCCTTGTGTTTGTGACAAGGTGATCAAACTCTAATAGTTCAATCCTTGTGTTTGTGACAAGGTGATCAAACTCTAATAGTTCAATCCTTGTGTTTGCTTATGTATTCTATTACTCAAAATTTGTGCAATAAAAATAGAAATGGTGTCCAAAATAAGGTCTTGTTCAGTAATTCATCAATTTATGTATGCCAGCTTTCACTTTAATTTTTCCAGTAAACACTTATGTTCCAAAATGGAAAATTTCAATAGTAAATTTTCATTTGATTAATATACTTACTCAATTCTCATAAATGCATTGACTTCAATCTCACATGCTAGATGTCGAAAAACTACTCAAATTACCTGCCCTTGCAAGGGTGGTAACCAAGCTAAAAACAGACGCCATAGCCGTTGCAATGCCCTGTCCCACCTCAGTTACACATAACCCACCGCGCACCACGTGAGCGCCGGCATCCGGAATAATCATTCGAGACTTCTCAAAAACCCGTAGGAAATTAAGTACAGTAGAACTCCCCCTTAGCGACACCCCTGTTTACGACCACCCCCTTTTTACGACCGATTTTGCTACCACGGATGCATTCTACTATATAATGAACCCCCAGTGAACGACTCACCCCAAAACGCGACTTACGACCGAGCTTTTGGGGATGAATTACGACTTTCGCGCATTTGTAGCCGAGCAGACGAAAACAATACATGGCGGCTCTTGCTCCTCAAACTATCGCAAGACGAAAAAAAACTAAATCTCACGCACGATAGAATCCGCGGCAACTTCCTTAGGAGTCGGGAAGACGCAAATCCTAGGTGTGTATCGTCAAGGATAATGACCCAAAACGCGACTTACGACCGAGCTTTTCGGGATGATTTACGACTTTTGCACATATTTCGAGCAGACGAAAACACAACATGGCGGCTCTCTCTCCTCCAACTATCGCGAGAAGAAATAAAACCGAAATCTCGCGCGCGTGAGATCCTGATACATCCGGGTTTTTTCTGCACGTTATCTTGTCACGACGACTGTCTTGTTGACAAACGAAGATTCGCGAAAGAAAAAGAAAAGCGCCGACTCTTGAGTAGAGAGCTAATAAAGTAATCGCTAATCGAGCGAAGTGGCAATCCGCGGCGACTTCCTTGGGAGTAGGGAATACGAAAATCCTGTGTGTCGTCAAGAATAATGACTCGGTGTTATCTAGACCTGGTGAGAAGGATAGCGAAGAGAGGAGCCATGTACGAAGACCTCAACGATCGTGGTCAAGTTTAGCGATGCAAGGCGACGAATCATTCATATGAGCGGAAAGATGATTCGGGAGAAAAGTCGTCATGCTTTCTATCGAGTTAGGACATTCGGATTTTACTGGTTGCGCCACTATGTCAAATGTGCTTCACTCAGCGGGGAGCGAGCATTACGCAGACCTACTGACCTATGTTTCACAGGTGCCGGCTTAATTGACCTTCAGCTTTTAAGCGATAGGCACCCCCTTGCTTCTTTCATCTTCTTTGTCTCCATTTCTCTACGCTCACAGTCTCTGAATAGTTGATATTGGTGGGTGAGAAAACAGAGGCAGTTATCGAATGTCCCTAGACTGATGACCTTTGCCAGTCGGATTAGCCATTAAGGCGTATTTTGTGCATTCGACATGGCGCGGGCAGTACGTTTCACTTTCGAAGTCATAATTACGCTGTAGAAGGCGTGTAGATTACACTCTAATCCTTGAATAAGACCCCAGGTTCTTATAGGTTTTGTGCCAGGTTCCTATACTGTCACCTTTATCAAATTGTCACCTACATAGTTTAGATACATGTCATATATTAATACCCCTCATTCCTAAGGTTCCCTATACATGTATCTCATTTGCATTTATTAAAAACCCTAAATGACAGACGAAGGAGCAGACCTATAGCCAGTATAGGAGACCTATACAGTAGAACTCCCCCTTAGCGACCCCCCTGTTTACGACCGATTTTGCTACCACAGATGCATTCTACTATATTATGAACCCCCAGTGAACGACTCACCCCAAAACGCGACTTACGACCGAGCTTTTGGGGGTGAATTACGACTTTCGCGCATTTGTAGTCGAACAGACGAAAACAATACATGGCGGCTCTTGCTCCTCGAACTATCGCGATACGAAGAAAAAACTAAATCTTGCGGACGATAGAATCCGCGGCGACTTCCTTAGGAGTCGGGAAGACGCAAATCCTGTGTATCGTCAAGGATAATGACCCAAAACGTGACTTACGACCGAGCTTTTTGGGATGATTTACGACTTTTGCGCATATTTCGAGCAGACGAAAACACAACATGGCGGCTCTCGCTCCTCCAACTATCGCAAGAAGAAATAAAACCGAAATCTCGCGCGCGCGAGATCCTGATACATCCGGTTTTTTTCTGCACGCTATCTTGTCACGACGACTGTCTTGTTGACAAACGAAGATTCGCGAAAGAAAAAGAAAAGCGCCGACTCTTGAGTAGAGAGCTAATAAAGTAATCGCTAATCGAGCGAATTCTTCTTCTTCTTGTCGTTCGCTATAAATGCCCTACGTGTCCGATGACGGTTACACCATGCGGGTAAGAGCCGCATTAAAAGCTCTAGCCCCGGGGTGGGACCCCCGGTAAGAAATCCCCCATGTGTTCCCAGGGTTAGGTTTTTGAGCCAGGAACTAAGGGCGGGGTAACCCCGAAAGAAACCTAAGGGCTGAAGTCGGAGGATCTGGGCCAATAGGCGTACCTTAACCAACCACAGATCCACGCAAAAACGCAAAATCGAGCGAATTCAAGTGGCAATCTGCGGCGACTTCCTTGGGAGTCGGGAATACGAAAATCCTGTGTGTCGTCAAGGATAATGACTCGGTGTTATCTAGATGGTGAGAAGGATAGCAAAGCAAAAGTACGCAAAGAGAGGAGCCTGTACGAAGACCTCAACGATCGTGGTCAAGTTTAGCGATGCAAGGCGACGAATCATTCATATGAGCAGAAAGATGATTCGGGAAAAAAGTCGTTATGCTTTCTATTGAGTTAGGACATTCGGATTTTACTGGTTGCGCCACAATGTCAAATGTGCTTCACTCAGCGGAGAGCGAGCATTACGCCATGAGTAAATTTTCTTTGAAATTTGAGTTCAAGTTGTTCTGCTGTAATGTGTTTGGGTGAGTGTGTGTGTGTTTTGATATGACAGTAAACTGCAACTGTGTGTTTGTGTGTAAACATGACAGTACTTACACTGCAACCAAATTCATGACCGAACGTCCAAAAACTCAAACCCCCCCCCCTCCTTTTAACACCCTCCCTTTTTACGACCTAATTTTCAAGGTTTTACCAAATTCGTAAACAGGGGGTTCTACTGTAAAAGACATATATATAGGTATTAACTCAGAATATGAAAACTACGGGAATTGAAAGCAATAATTTTATATGAGACCTTTAGGTTCATTTTATACAGATAGATCTGTGGTGATGAAAATGAACAAAAAAGAAAGACATCACGTCAGTACCTGAAAGCAAAATGGAGGTCTATTTAATCAGATGGCTCGAGAATTTCTGTGAAAGCGCTGAATCTGAAAATAGGGTGTCTTTGGACTAAGGCGTTGCTCTACTCACCAATCAAAACGGATATTCCAGGTAGTATGATTATCGTTAAGTTCATAGCCCTGCTTGACTGGGTCCAGCCACAGCACAATGTTTCCTGACAGTTCATACACAAAGCTTAGGTTCTGTGGAGTCTCTGGCACTCCTGTTTAAAATTTAAAAAAGAAAGAAAGAAATGAGAGAGAGAACACAGCAATTTAGTGTACATTAAATTATGTGAACAGACACATTATTCTATCAGTTTTCATGTACAACATTCCTCAGGTATTTTACAATTACTGATTTGACGGCTATACCGGGTTTGATTTACCCCATGCTGGATTTCATTTTTTTCCCACATCAACAATAAATTGTCAGTGACTTTGCATACCAACTGCTTTGTACATGTATATGTCACACGCTTTCCTTCTTTGCCACTACTAAAGCAAACGTGTGCAAGATGTAGAGGTTACATGCCGAGTCTCAGTGATTATTAAAAATAATGGTCGAAGTTGGCGGATCATGAAAAATGCGAGCTTCAGCGAGCTTTTTCATGACCGCGAACTGAGACCATTATTTTTAATAATCACTGAGACGAGGTGTGTAACCTCTTTATTCCTCCTTTCTTCAGTTATTCAAAGAAAACAGGAGTTTTTGTGCGAAAGTTTGATCGAATCCGAATCACTCAACCAGTCAACCTGCGCAGGCGATCGATTAATGCGCGGTTGTATAGTTCCGTGCAAATCATTCCATTCTGTTAACACTTCTTGTCAGTTTCCCTGTTTTAGACTAAAATCAAGTGCACATATATGCTGTTATTCTGATGTGGCGGTAAAGGCAGATATTGTGTGTTCTGTTTATGTTTTAGTATCGTTTAGGATTATGTTCTTTCGTCAAATGGGACTAGCAGACGAACTTTTGCACCCGTGTTCCAACGTTAATTACTGTATGAAGTTCAGTTTTCTGGGGAAAATAGTGTATGAAACCGCTTTATGTTGTTTAAATTGATGAGATGTGTGCATTTGGTTGCGTGTGATCTGTTTATAAAATGAAATATTGTTGAAAACTGACCGTCGGATTGCAGTCAGTGTTGTCGAAGAAACTGCGTTAAAAGAACCCCTTAAAAGAACTACTCTTGTCGGCAAGAGTATGAGTTACTTGCCTTGGGAATTTGCTTGTGTTGAACGGTGTGTGCACGGCAGATCTAGATTCAGAAAACAACCTAATGGATTGTATATGGAGATTCATGTGTTCAGGCCTGTAGTTGTTAATTTAAATGCGGTATGTGTGTATTGTTTGCTCCAGAGATGTATATTTCGTACGTATAGAGCGTTCGGAACTTTTCAGTCGCAAAAGTAGTACCAAAACAGAACAGCTTCTCAACCCATTGCACTATCGAGGATTCAGGCTGTTGCTGGCTCGTTATTTGTTTGGTTGCTGGGTCATTATCGAAAAATAACTAGCTCTACAAGTTTACAGAGGTAAAGAAGCAGAGGGGGGAATAATGTATGTTACACGCTTTGGAGCATGTGCAAGAACGGATTCAAACTCGAAATCGTCCCTCCAAAAGCCCCAAAATTCACACACGACTTTTATTTAACTCCTGCTGTTGTCGTGTCTTCTCTTTACAAATTCTTCAACGCTGAGAATACTGAAAACGGTATCCCAGACTACAGTACTGTTTCCATACGCGAGTTTAGCTTCCCTTGGAAAGTGGCTCGCTCAGGAAGCCTGTTAGTCTGAAACTAGAAGGACAGAGTTCTGAACATAGATGACAAAGACCCCGGAAAGAACAAACACAGAAAGACGTCATGAAGAATGGAATGCTTCAAAAGATACAGACTGTGACGATGACTGTGACGTCATTCACATATACTGAGACGTCATTCATAGTTGTTCGTTCACTTTCGTCAAAAAGTAGATCTCTCCACAATGGCTGCTCCTGTGTTTAGGTTTATCAAGCGTGAGTACGCAAAACGTGTTTGTTCTCTCCTCTGTTGAAGCTGTGAGACATAATCGCCATTACGAGCTAGTCGTGTGACAGAGAGTGTTCTTGCACACTCGACTGCTGCTGTTTCACTCCGGCTAAAGCCGTCGTAAAACATCTGCAGTCTCGTGTGCAAGAAAACTCTCTGTCACACGACTAGCTCGTAATAGCGGGTAATGTACAATTTTTGACACATGAAAATGTGTACGTTAATGTATACATGTAATTGTTTACTTTTTTTTTTTACTTATTTGTTTTGATACCACAAAGTGGGAAGCTCAGCTCCTTTGGAGATCACTCTGCAGTCTCAAAACTTTCGGAGAGAATAGAGCAGCCAAAACCCTGGAGAAGAAAGAACGACGGAAGCAGCCATACACAGCCTCTGATGAGACACACCCATGCATCATATGCGGGAGACGCTTTACTTCTAGAATTGGCCTCCACTCGCATATATATATATATGGGTTGTTCTCTGGAGCGGAGTACCAAACTATGACATGAGAGTCAAAAACGGAACTAACTTCAAATTCATCAACATTACTGTTCATATGATCTTTAGGACACAGAGAATAACAAAATATATAAATTAAGCTATTTTGTGAACTTGAAAAAAATTCTTACCATTACTGGCATTAGCGCAGCAACGAATGGTCAAAATAACATTGTAACATGATTGAGCAGAAACGAAACTTCTAACCGTCAGCTAGTGGCGACGAATTACCCCGCAGCGGCACAACGGTTGCATAGATATCCTTCCCCAAGAAATGCTGTTTAGTTTAATTGGTACAAATGAAGTTTGCTACAAAATCATTTTGATTGAAATAACAGGACAAACAACGATAACATCTGAACACGAAAAAGGGGAAACCAAATGCTCTGACAGTTTTACATGGACAGATGGCAAAATCTGTGGACGTTATTTGCTTCTTTTTTTGCATTCTACACGCGTGTTACGAAGTGTGCTAAAGTAGTGACAGCCAAAAATAGTCGTGCGTTTTTGATAAGTGGGTCTGTGTTGTGCAAATGAAGTTTGGGCTGTTGTGAAAAGACACATTACAAAGTTGACCACATACAACTATGGTTATTATTTCAGATTGTGTTCCTCTTCTGCAAACAGTACTCATTCTACTGAAAATGCATCAGTTTATGATGAGTTACAAACTGTTGGGCTTTTTCGTGTTTCTTTCATTCCGTAAGACCAAGTTATTACTTCATCCAACACCATATTATACCACCATTTTGGCCTCTCAATGGACGTATTTACCCTAATTGCGAATACACAAAACATTATTTTTTAGTCAAAATATTGTTTAATAGCTTTAATATCACCAAGCAACATTCAGACATATATACAGAAGCGTAGTAACGAACAAAACTGTCAAACTTATTATTTCAATCCAATGACCCTCTGTGGTACCCAACTCCAGAGAACAACCGACGTATATATATGCAAACGCATTCCAAAAGCTGAACTCCTTGCCACTCGTCTGTCGTACCAACGGGAGACTCCATCACATGTAAATGTAATAGACCCCTCAGGCGTCAAATCAATTTGTCTGGACACACCCGTTATCAGATGTCCTTGCACACATTCATGTTTGATCAAGAAGGGAGTCTTCAAGAATTTAGAGAGGCAACACTGATTTTTAAAGTTCCTTATTTCTTTCAGTTTCAGGAGTTGTTTTACCAACTTATAATGCAACAGTTTTAATGTTTATCATGACAATAACTGGTGCACTAAAGTTAAACATTCTGTTTCTGGCTAAAAATTAATAATCTACTGAATGATTGAAAGTAACACTATTGTTCTCTGCTAAAAGGGATTGACATTCAGTGGTTTAACCTGCAATGAAACGCCTGACACCCTTGGGACCTGCAGTCAAACGTGTCCCTATATAAAACTTTATCAGTATATGGTGCCGGTGGCCAATGTCATGACAAGTATTATACTGTATACTGTATACTTTGGTAGCGATAATAGAAAAAGGGATGCCAGAACCTCGGGGTTATCCTTATACGTGAGAGACACTCGTGAGATAATAATCGTTCAAATCACACGTGTGTATATCATGTAAATGCAGAGGTCATGTCAAGCAAGTCTGGCAGGGACCTGTTTTTTCACTGCTTATGATGCCAAAGTCACCGAGACAAACGTCATTATAAAAAAAAATTGCGCTCGCTAATTACCCTCGATGAATTTTTAGAACAAACACGTCATGCCACACTTTCAGAGTGACGTTTCTTTGCTTTGACGTAATAGACTGCACGAGGCTTTAGAAGAGATCGAGGTTCCAAAACAAGCGTCTTCAATTTAGCTGCCTCGACTGCAGGACATTTTCAGTAAAATACACGTAAGTACAGTATGTAGGATAAACAGAATACTACATGGCTTGCTGTTTCGTACCAGATTTACACTCGTTGCTTTTTTAAATAGTGAACTTAGCTCGCTTTTGCTCGCAGTTCAATATTTTTAAATACAACTCGTGTAAATCTGGTACGACACAGCAAGCCATGTAGTATTTTCTATGTCCTTTTAAGGGGAGTCGTCCTCTTGACCAGACCTGTTTACCCCCAAAACTTCACAAGAGTAATGGTCAAGTAAAAAAAATTGTAATCTGATGACCAAAATAGACTGTAACACAGTGGTTACAAACAACAACGTGGGATCGCGTTAACGCATGTTTTTTGCGTATTTGACGTGTTTTAAAATCCACCCACGCATTTTCCCGGCGCTTATGCGTAACGCGTACGCAAAACAACTTCTATTCAAAACGACATGCTCAGCAGCACATCCCAATACTGAATCAGACTATAGCACACGCGCGCGAGTTTAGAATCTCTAGTCTGTTCTGGATCATTACATAGCACAAGCGCGCGAGTTCAAATCGAAAGTCTGTTTTGGATAAAACAAAATGAGGTGACGTGCTCTCGGCATAAGAATGTCGCAAGCGACGCAAAGCAACGCCGGTCGGTTTTCTGAAACAGAACATACACCCGAAATGCACTGGGCGTGTGGCGCCAAATCTAGGCCAAGAGACACGTTCAGTTCAAGCCTGTCTTTGATTCATTCAAAACGGCATGCAGCGAAAGTTGTCCTCGTTTTTCCGCACATCGTCATCAAGCCGCAGTGATGATGCGCCGAAGCAGCCTCAGAGTTCTACTCCTGTGCCGTGTATACATCTTCAACATCAGAAGAAACTGAGCCGGCGGCAAAAAAGCCTAAGACGCAAAATCGGTTCTGCTTTACGCGTTTTTTGGCCGACATTGCGTAAGCCCTACGCAATTTGAAAAATCCTAGCGTGATCCCTGCATTAGTAACACAAACCTTAGTTGAAATATATTTGAAAATCGTAGTCTGAACTCAAATGGAGTATTTTTCACCCAAAATCCTGAAAAAATAGTAATAAATTACTCCAAAATAGTAAGGGTAAACAGGTCTGCTTGACTCATCAGAGAGGCCATATATATATATATATATATATATTGCAGGTACCACTGAATTTGTGTAGGCAGAATCTACTATGCAGAAACTTCAGTCTGAGCCATGATGCCTGTAGTTGTTTGTTTCCCTAGTTTCAGCTATGATCAGTGTTGTGGCCCAAAACAAATTGTAAACATGTTCCGACTCTGCATCAGTTGACTAAAGGTCAAGGCTCCCTTGTCCTATATGCACTAGAAGCTGAAAAACTACTCGAAATTCTTGTAGCTAGTCCTGGGAAGCATAACATTTGCGTATCATTATACTGAAATTCAGACTGTAATCGTCTGCTCAATTAAGTTTCCATACAAAATGAACCAGAATGTACACTAGGGGGAAATTGATAGTGCAGGGATCGCGCTAGCTTTTTAAAAAACGCGTAAGTCATACGCAACGAAACGAAAAAAACGCGTCACGGACCAATATTTTTGCGTACTACGAAAACACGTACAGACACAAACAAAACACGCACGAAAGACTTAAAGACACTCCTTACCTAAATGCGGCGAGTTTTCCTGTCGAACTCCGCGCACGCCTGTCGAATAACACCCCTGCTGTCTCCAACCTTCGGGCCTTGCGAGTTTGTTTCCCGCTCTAATACGACTAGACACACTTTCCGCCTTTTGGAAGCGCGAGATGGGAGAGCAGCTAATGTCTGTTTCATTATCCGACAAGACATTATCAGTCTGGTAATACCCTCGTAACCGTTACGTTCGTTTGCGATACTTCGATGCAAAAAGAAACGGACTTTAGTTTTGACGCGCAGATTTCATGTGTGTCGTCACTTCTCGAGCCCTATAGTCATTTTCAGGATCGGGTGATTATTAAGTCAGAGCAAAAGCGCTGCGTGAAGACAAGAAAAAGTTACAATATTTTTGCGTATGGCTTACGCGGCGCGGCGAAATAACCGCGTCAGCGACTTTTAAAATGCGTCAAATACGCAAAAATCGTGCGTAAACGCGATCCCTGTAGTGTTCTGCCGATTGTGTCAGTACTGTTCATGCAAATGTTTTGATTAAATCTAACCGATAATTATGACAAATAACACTTTTGGAAAGGTCTAATATAATTATAACCATAAGTCCTCCTCAGGCTTTGAGGCCTTAATCTGATGAGAGGGGCTGCCGATCTATCCATCAAAGGACACCTAATCTACTGTCCCGTTGTTTATTACCAAATTATACTTGCCATGAAAGGCCACTGGCAGTGTATGGACACATTTAGCTGGTCCCAAGGGTGTCCGTTGACCGCAGGTACCATGCACTCAACTACAGTTTCTCTACTGAATGAAAAAACCAGCTCGATCCAACCCAGCCATTCAAACTGTTCAGAGACAGAATCTCACACCAAAAGTATTAACACTGATCAATCAATATATATCTTAAGACACTTGACAAATGAAATCCACACAGAGTCTTAATGCAGTGGACAAACAAGACCAATGTGTACTTACCACCAACATTAACGTTTCGAAATCTTTCGACTCCCGGATAATCACCGTCTACGCATGTGAAACCACCATCAAACTGAGTAGTGATGTTTTGAATGTCAACGATGATATTGCACTTTGTCTTTTGCACTTCCACCATGCTGCTGAGAATCAGAGATCTGTTAGGGAAATCACAAGCAGGTATAGGCTTGATGCAGGGCGTAACGGCCAGGTCTGTTGTGTCCCTCTTGCTGCAGTAATCTTCCGTGACATTTAGGTACTTGCAATTCACACGGGCAGTGCAGCCAGCTATAAAGTTGAAGTTGCCTGGTAGCCCAGTATTGTTCAGTTGCGGGTTGCCTACACACGACTCCAGCACGTACAATCCCACTGAAAATGAAATGGAGAAAAAAATTGATTAATAACAAAGATAGACCACACCGTAAGCAAACACTCTGAACGTATGTAACTTGTGCTAAGGCCAACAACAAAAAATAGTCTGTTTACGGTAACATAGGCAAAACAAATAGGGTCGGTAGGTCGGGAATTTTTTTTAAACGTTATTTTGCCCAAAAACAAAGACTTTTTTTTCTTTTTTCCCAAATGCCAAAAAAAAGTCTAGGGTCGCGCGAAAAAATAGGCTCGGTCGGGATACCGTAAACAGACTTTTTTTGTTTTGTTGGCCTAATACATTAAGGCAATAGATTGGATTAGGCTCCTTCAGGTTATCCATCTATTAATTAGAGTTATGATATTTGAAAACAATGGATCGAAACATGAAACACTGAGAGCAAAATGAGAACAGCTAGGATAGATCTTTTCAACGGAAAAGGGCTATAAACCGGTACCACTTGGCCATATTGAAGACTGACATCATTTGAGAAAATCATGTCAAATAAAAGGAGATGTTTTAATTGAAATGGAGAGACACTATCATGAACAGAAAGCAGGGTCTTAAAAAAAGAAAAACCGAGGGGTTTTAAAGATAACCTTCCTTCACGTTTAACCCATCTCGCCGGTTAATACCATCTATAGGCAGTTTCAGCATTGGTCCACCAGTTGAACACAAATGACTAAAACCATATACATACTACAAATATACAGCCTTCCTAGTTTTTGTACAGACTGAGAATTGTTTGAAAAGTGAAGACTATCAAATGGACAATTAAATAATTATAGTCAACCTGCAAAATAAATTCTTTCAAAAACCTTACCTTTGCACAGAAAGCAGCTGGAATAATGTCTAAATTCCTATGTAAAGGTCTGTCTGGACAGGTGCGTGGGGTGGTTGACAAGCAGGTTATCAAGGGAAAAATGCAGGATGTTTGTTTGTTTGCTTAACGCCCAGCCGACCACGAAGGGCCATATCAGGGCAGTGCTGCTTGGACATATAACGTGCGCCACACACAAGACAGAAGTCGCAGCACAGGCTTCATGTCTAACCCAGTCACATTATTCTGACACCGGACCAACCAGTCCTAGCACTAACCCCGTAATGCCAGATGCCAGGCCACTAGATTGCCAATTTTAAAGTCTTAGGTATGACCCGGCCGGGGTTCGAACCCACGACCTCCCGATCACGGGGCGGACGCCTTACCACTAGGCCAACCGTGCCGGTCAAATGTAGGATCATGTAATCAGGGGAATAATTAAGGTATCTTTAGAAACTTCAAAAGGGGGGGGGGGGGGGCGCACTACACACATCAAATGTCAAACATTTAAATAAAAAGCAGACGCGCCAGTAACCAGGTTATTTTAGGTACCTTTTTTTGGCTCACGTAAGTGTAGCCTATGCGATGCTAACTTTTGTCTGTCTGTGCGTGCGTGCGTATGTTTATGTATGTGTGTGTGTGTATGTCTGTGGTAGAAACTTTAACATTTGACTGAACATCGAAATACTAATTTTACCTGGTTATTATCCAAGCAACAGCTTCAAAGTATTGAAGCAATCATCAACATTTCGTCGGCACGTATGTAGTTAAAGCGTGTATCCAAAGAAAACGGGTGGTGGGGGGTTTTGGGGGGGAGGTAAAACAGGTGACTGTTTGTGTCGTGTGTGGTATGTAGATTCTAAACAGGGCCCAGATTCGTCGCTCGCGTTTCCGTTGGCTGTCCTCTCGCAGCCGCACGCGCGCGGAGGGCCGTGTGCAAAGCATTATACTCAAAAAGCGTGCACAGCGTGTTTTCAGTGTGTGCACGAGGGAGTGTCTCGCACTCTTGCACCGTCACCTATGCTTACTGTGTGTGTGTGTGTGTGTGTGTATGTGTGACGGAGTGATTGAGTTTGTAGGCTATTACTGTTTGTCGATTTCTTACGTGAGCCTTGAAGGCTTCGCCTCTTGTTTTAACATGACTCTCTGATTCTTAGCAGTATGGTGGAAGTGGAAAAGACAAAGTGCAATAGTTGACATAAATCAAGTTTCGGCTTAAATCAACTTTGACAACAACATGTCATTCAAGATGGTTATCAGGGGAATTAAGACTTTTAGGTATCTTTACAAAGAATATGGCGGGGAGGGCACTAATATATATATACATAACAACTGTTTCATTACTCACTTCGCTGTGGGCCAATATACCGCGCTTGGAGCAGTATGGACAGAAGCAGCAGCCTAAACATGATGGAAATGAGCAGTCGGTACCATGCGGTTGTCACACAACGTTGGTTACATGGCGATCGCCATGCACTCCCCCCTCCCTCCATCCCGCTGGCCCCACCTCTTCCCATCCTGCGATCTGAAACACAAAATACCGAGAATGACTCAGCTGCTATTATTACAATGGAAATTATAGCAACATTTTTTCACCAGCAACTATCAATCTCCAGTTCGTACTGCCCAGTGTTTTTTCCCATTTTGCCATCTGAAAACCAGAATACTGAGAATGACTCGAGTAGCAGAAATACAAAACGCATTGATGTCAACATTCTTTTTTCTCTCTCATTTTCCCGTCATTTCTCACTGGTTTGGTCTGTTAATTCCGAAGGAATACTTAGCATGATTAATAAATGAGAAATAAACTTGTTGGCTGAAAGAAAATGAGAAACACATAATAATACCAGTGAACATAAGAAACATCTGTCAATACTGTCTGCTATTACACAAAAAATACTACTCCGTTCCTCCTTCAATAACAATGGTCTGTTGGTGAGCAACGTACATCTTCTGCTTAAATCAAGTCTGTCAGTTTTGTTTGCAGGTTTGAATTGCCTACTTTCTAAATTCTTGGGTTAATTTTATTTGGTGACTGTCACTATATTATAACTCCAGGAAAAAACATGTATTCAAAAATGAAAAATGAGATCAAATGACATACAGTTTAAACATGCATGCACGGTGAGATAATAATGGTACAGTACACAATTTGCATAAAATCCACATAAGGTTTGAATTCTTTCCCTCAATTGTTCAAGTTAAACTTGATATAAGTTTGTAATGTTTAATAATTGAATTGCCTTTTATTCCCACTATTTTCACACTGTACATGGAATCAGAAAGCAGCAAAAAAATGCAGAAACAGGTTACAAAAATTCAATCTTATTCATGACAGTTATGCAAATTAGACTTACATTAAAAAAAACCACTGTAATCAAACAAAAGACAATGCATACACTTCTGTTGAAAAACAATTAAAAAAATCCACTAATTATACTCTCAGGGAGTGTACGATGATGCACTGATAGTGAAACAAGAAGAAACAATTAAGTCATACCCATCAAGCTCAAACAACTGAATACCAACAGTGCTTCGGTCTGCCTTCTGAGCTCCCAACTTACGTATCCGATGCTGATTACATACACTAATGACCAAGACATTCACCCCCTGTTTTATACACACCGCAAACAAAGTGATTCTGCCTCCTCTGTTTTCAGAGAAATATGTAGTCATTTCTTAAAATCAATATGCTTTCTGAGGAGTTGACCCATGCACCCATTTTTCACCTCCCAACCCCAATTTCTATCATTCAGATCAATAGAATGGATGTATCGCTGATAAGGTTTACGTCAGCCGAAAGTGTAGATACTTCCTGTAAATTGTGGTTAATATATGCCCCCTTATATGTAAAATACTGTAACAACGGAGATGCACCAATCCTACATCTCTTTTGAAAAATAAAGCTTAAAATTGTCTCTTCATACACATAAACAAACATGCACACACACACACACATGTATGCAAAATCACACACACACACACACACACACTGTAGATACACACACACACATGTACACACACACACACACATACACACACACACAATCATAAGCAAGACATTAGGTATGAATAATGGGAAGATTAAGTCAGCATCAGGCACACATGTGTGTGTAGCTAATAATGCTGAAGTCACTGTTATCCGATAGAATAACAGAAACATAGACATTTTCCGTAAAGACAGTCGTCAGCTGATTATGTTTGGTAGCCTAACCCATCCCCCTGACCGAGTTTCAACAATGCATTGAACTTGTCAGTTCCCTGTAAACAGAATTGTAGAAATAAGGAAGATTATACCCAGTAAACATAATCAATCACTGTATTCACATAAGCTACTCACAACAAGTTAAGGATCACTTGCACACAAATTCATAACTTTCCAAATAAGAAAGCCAATGCGTTGGTATTTGGCAAACGTTTAATTCAATGCTTTAGTGATAACAATACAACATTTCCTTCAATTTCAAGCAATCGTTTGGTCTGTACATTTTATCAAAGTGTCTACGTATCGAAATTTAATTTCACAAAGTCGTTGAAATCACAAGACATGGCATTCAGATGCTCCCAAACGTTCAGTAATGCGTGTAACCGCCCTGGCTGTTCTGGCACTCGACGCAGCGAGTCCTCATAGAGTTGACCAGGGTGGTGAAGATCATCTGGTAGAGGTGCTGGACATCCCTGGGAGGGGGGTGGTTGCTCTTCACTTTGCGATCCAACTCATCCCAGAGGTTCTTAATCGGGTTGAGATCGGGACTGCATGCTGGCCACTCCATTCTGTTGACTCCAGACTGCTGCATGAAGTTGTGGACCACCCTCACCCTGTGGGAGCGAGCGTTGTCATCCTGGTAAACAGCCTGCGCGGTCCCATCTGCTGCAGTGTAGGCCCAGCCAGCGGTCGAAGGATCTCATCCCGGTATCGGAGGCCAGTCAGGGTTACCCTGTACATGAAACAAGGGTGTTCTGTGGTGAAGGCTGAAGGCCCCCCAGACCATTACAGAGCCTCCACCAAAGTCCACCTTTTCTTGGACAGTGGCGTCAATGTAGCGTTCCCCTTGGCGCCTCCAGACCCTCAGTCGGTCGTCGTTGTGGTTCAGGGTGAAGCGTGATTCATCACTGAACAGGACCTGGGACCATTGCTGACGTGTCCACCTCACGTGACGTCTGCAGAAGGCGCGACGTGCTGCCTTATGGGCTGGAGTTAAGCGTGGCCGTACAGCTGGGCGACGAGAACGGAGGTTAAACCCATGAAGGCGATTCCGTATGGTCTGCTGGCTGATGTTGGTGTTAGTAGCCACCCTCAGCTGCCTTCGAATAATGCTGGAAGAGGCTGTTCTTGTTTGCAAGGCTAGTCGTTCAATGAGACGATCTTCACGTGGAGTTGTCTTCTTTGGTCGCCCAGGTCTGCGTCTTTCCTGGACCCTCCCAGTGGCTGTGAAACGTTGAATCAGTCTGACAATGACCGAGATGGACACGTGAAGTCGCCTGGCCACTTCTCGCTTGGGGACACCATCTTGGAACCATGCAACAGCTCGTCCCCTCTCAAACTCGTTCAATTTTCGTCGTGGAGGCATTGTCAGATAATGCCTAATACTGGCGGTATGTCTTCTCAAAACGCCAAACAAGTGACAGCATCTCACACATAAACAGCAGTGCTTGCACCTGCATGATGGTTTTTCCATGTGGCTTGTGCAATGTGTTCGGGCTCAACGGTCCAAAACAAGTTCCTTTTTCGCAAGTTTCCGCTTTTTCTTTTGCTACCAAGCTCAGTAGTAGAGAATCCCGTGCAATTTTCCCTCTAACACAACATTGCCCACTTACAGCTGAACAAGAATTCATAACAATTTGGTTTGACTGAGAAAGAAATAACAGTAGCGAATTGATTTTATTGAGCACCTGTTTTCTCATAGTGATCCTTAACTTTTTGTGAGTAGTGTAGTTCATTAACCTTAACACCTTTGTTTACCAGAACTAGCAAAGAAGAATGGACCATGCCAGGGTAGTAATCTTTAGATTATGATTGGTTGGGTGGTAATTAATTTAATTAAGAATTACTGAGTATTCCCAAGAAAAAAGCCATCATTTCATTTCACAGAGAACAATTAAAAAGTCATTGAGGAGGCTGGCCTGTGTGGACTGAATGTATTGTAAATAAAAAATAATGCCTCTCGGGGCCTCTAAACTGTTTAGAAATAATGTCATCAAATATAACTACCAATTATGTACATGTAGAATAATTACAAAAAGGAAAGGTTGCGTGATTAGTTCGTTATTCGCCATCTTAACAATGTTCCTGAGACTCTTGCATGGGTGGGAGCCCAAAATTGTTCCAAGACTGAACTTTTTTTAAGGCCGGGGTCCAGGGGCCGCCAAGGCCCCGGCGGGGTCCAGGGGCAGCGCCCTGGTGGGGGGTCCAGGGGGGCGAAGGCCCCCGGCCGAAAACGAATTTTATGAATTTAAAAGGGTTTCTCTGGCCTCTCCTGAGTTTAATTCTGATAAATAAGAACCTTGTTGGAGATACAAAAAGTAACAAAAACTAAAAATTTTAGGGACCTGGCAAGCATTAGAAACAACAAAAAGTGCACTATCAGTCCATTTGGCATAACACAGTATGAGATGACTATCAATGAGGGCGCAGTCTATCAGTTCCATATCTTTATCTCTACACAGTATGAGATGATCAGTCAAAACTTAAATTAAAGGAATGTGGTTTTAGGTTGTATTCAATCATTATTCCTTCCGAAATCTCTTTGGGTTGGGGGCTGACACATCAGGGCTGACAGCAAGACAGGTATCTGTCTCTTTTAAGCCTAACCACCCAAAAAGGGTGCCAGTTTGACGTGTCAATGATGGCTTATGAGTTGAGACAGATTTCTTTGTTGAAGATTGTGCTGATGGCTGTTGTGATGCAGGGGCCTGTGATGATGGCTTTCGTGGAGCAGAGGCCTGTGCTGATGGCTGCTGTGATGCAGGGGCCTGTGATGATGGCTTTCGTGGAGCAGAGGCCTGTGCTGATGGCTCCGTATACAACTTTTTTATCGCACAGGATGCAATACGCAACACCAGCCTCGTCTATTTTTCGAAGCCAAACTTCGTACCTTCGGTTCAGCTTGTCCTCCTTCTCGAACCACTTGTTCAACCACTTATTAGTTTTCCCTTTATCGATGCTTCTGGCTTCGATTTCAGAAGTGATGAAGCGCATTTTGCCGACGAAAACAGCCCGAAAACCACATCCTCTGAACGATTCAAAATGGCAGACACAAAGCGGACGGAACCGGAAATGGCAATTGTAAAGTACGGATCGGATGCCGATTGAGTTACAAATTCGAACCGAAACAAAACAAACCCGCAAAAAAACAAAAAAAATTGTCAAAATTTCTCTGAGACGGAAATCCGTCTGAGACGGAGGAACTCCCACCCATGCTCTTGTATTGATGCCAGAATTAAGCTGGAGTAAATTACAATTCAAGTGGAATTCTGCTTATTGTGTAGTGGACTGTACGAAAGCGGGGACACATACATGATTTTCTTTTTATACAGAATGAATGCTGTCTCCTATGCAGTTCCCATGAGATGTAATATCTGTTTGATCTAATGAAGGAAGGCTGATTAAGCTCTCATCTGCTTGGCATGAATTGGGTGAACACTGATGCCCATGCACATACACACACACATGCACATGCACACACACACACACACACACTCACTGAGCACACACACTAATCTAAACAGTATATGATTATCTGTGTAAATGTACAACCTCCAAAGTTGTAAACTTGCTGTATTTTTCAATATATATATATGTATGACTGGCATGCACACTTGGGCACAACAATTGAACACACACCCATCATGAAACATTTCAGTGATACCTAACCTTTGATGAAAGGAAACCCTCGACCTCAGGATCGATCAGCCAAATATGCATGAGACCCTAAAGTGCAGGCCTTTACAATGACAGACACTATAGTGTAAAATGTCCTCTGTCGCGAAGTGTCTTGACATCAGACTCAGAGAAACCTGACATTACAGGTACCAGAGTTTACTGATAACAAAATATTCTGAAGCAAAAATACAAATAAACACTTACATGTAAAGGAGTTCGGTTGAGGCATTGTTACGTAATACGTGTGGCAGAGGACAGTAACTTGAGAAGTGCCATCCCACTGATCCACAGCCAGACCCTGAAAACAAATACCACCACAAATTATCTTTCAAGTTTCATATGGTGTTAAAGTTCAACATCACAAAAAATCAGAGATATCTCGTCACCTCCTGATGCCAGCTTTTATACAGAAACATGCAGTCAAGTCAAGAAACATAAAGTTACACAGACAAATATTTGTATGGGAGGTATAATTTTTAACTTACAGCCACTATCTGTGCTGAGAAGGTAGTGACCCACTTGCAGCTTAAGGTACAGAATGTGCCTTCAGCACCAGAGTAAGAATTGTTCAAATCATAACACACGCACACACAGAAAAAATATCACTGGAACCTGTCGGGCATTAGGGTAGCATTTAATTGACTCACTTTATTAGTTGATCCACATGTTTCAGTATGGGATACAAACAACAGTCTACATGCAATAATGTAGATTGCAATTTGTTGTCACACTGTCTGAATCAGCAGAAGAAGTTCATGAATATATCGCTTCTACCTGACTTGCACCCGGAAGCGCTATTTTTAGATAACACAGGTGAGAGATGAGACGCTACGCTATAGCAGTAACAAAAGAAAGAAGTGAGTTTAACAATTCCAAGAAGAGCGTAAACGCAGCTTGACAGTGAGAAACTCACTGCTTGTGATCAACCACTATCTGATGACTCATTTCACTTCAAACTGCTGCATCATGTGCACTGATGCGTGCAAACTACCACCTGAGTAGACACTGTGCTTTCAATGCCAAGCGACATGGTCCAATGAGTCAATTAAACTCATTGAAAGAAGGCTGTTTTGCGTTCTTGAAGCTATAGGTATTTCAATCCTTTAAATTTTAGTTGAGAATGATTGTTACTGTTAGAGATCCAGTTTGATCTGCACAATTTCAAAACAAAACTGTCCTTAAATTGCACCAACACTTGGTCAGAAGTCTTTAAAAGGGTTACACTTTCACTCCCAATTTGGTTTGTTTGTTTGCTTTACGCCCAGCCGACCACGAAGGGCCATATCAGGGCGGTGCTGCTTTGACATATAACGTGCGCCACACACAAGACAGAAGTCGCAGCACAGGCTTCATGTCTCACCCAGTCACATTATTCTGACACCGGACCAACCAGTTCTAGCACTAACCCCATAATGCCAGACGCCAGGCGGAGCAGCCACTAGATTGCCAATTTTAAAGTCTTAGGTATGACCCGGCCGGGGTTCGAACCCACAACCTCCCGATCACGGGGCGGACGCCTTACCACTAGGCCAACCGTGCCGGTTTCACTCCCAATGAACCTGAGTGCTATTCTAAAGAGTACAAGACCAAGATTAAGAGACTAAACTTGATAAACTTCAAGGAATTTTACAGTTCTCATTTAAATAAAAAATGTGAGGAAATGTGGGAAAACAAACTATAAAACAAAACCTCCCTCTCCCTTGCCTCTAATCCAAACAAACAAACAAAACACAC
Organism: Littorina saxatilis; assembly: GCF_037325665.1. Classification (NCBI taxonomy): domain Eukaryota; kingdom Metazoa; phylum Mollusca; class Gastropoda; order Littorinimorpha; family Littorinidae; genus Littorina; species Littorina saxatilis. The sequence goes on along the minus strand of NC_090249.1, from coordinate 2,643,263 downwards.
TTAAGCCTGCCATATCTTCAGTGTATGCACCTATCTCTCAATGTCATAATTTCCAACAATAGAAACTGGTCATACAAGCACAAATTAGGATAATGAACAGACATTTTTAAAATCCTGACAGTTGACGTCAGATTAATTGATAAAGTTTAAAATCCTCTTAGGGCCATTAAACTACCCTATATTTGAACATGTATTGGGCCTACAAAATTCAGTTTTGAATATGGGCTGTGTGATTGTATGCTTTAGTGTGTTTTCCCGTTGTTGTTGTTGTTTTTTGTTTCGTTTTTTTCGCTATTAATTTTATTAATTATGCATAGCTATGTATGGTTGATGTTATTTTATGTTGCTGTCTGATGTTGATGTCGTGTACCAAAAAGAAATAAAAACGTGTTTTAAAAAAATTAAAAAATAAAAATTCAGTTTTTACTGTGGGATGGTAAGAGGTCAAAGAAGTATACGCCTCATTGAAGAAACGCAGAACCCTGAGAACAACACTGGACAGGCTGTTTCACAGGTTGCACATGACTTGTATTTTTTATAAAGTTTTGCAGGTAACACTGAAACAGTGCTATGTAGGCATTTGTCACACTTTTACCCACACACCAGGTGTATTTAAGTATTTGGTTTACTGAAGCGCCATTGTCAATGGCACCTGAATACTGAAAATGACCAATAACTTGAATAAGAATCCCCTTCAGTACAGTGAGTCAAAGGGTGTGCACATCAATATTAATCCAAGCGGAGCGCGGGCAAAGCCCGCGCGTAGCGAGGTAGTTTTTTTTTCCATCTCCCAGCACTGAAAATTTTTTTGCCAAGTGGTGTCTGTCTGTGAACATTGTTCTAGAATTCATCTTTTAGCACAATATTAGCGACACTGTTTGGACAATTCTATTAAAATTAGGCGTACAAACTGATTTTGTTTCGGGGAATCCTCTCAGAGGATCAGAATTTTCATATAATATCATCGGAAGCTGTTACAACGGGAAAATGTGAAACTTTTGTCACTTTTTAACATGGAATTTCATCTTTGAGCGTTTCAAGCGGACTTTAATAAAATAGTTATTTGCGAATTAAGCAGCGGAAGACACTCACCGGTTCAACATGTGTATGGTCATTAAACCTCAAAACATTTCAGTAAGTGGTTTAGACAAACACCTCCGACATGTGAGGGTGACTGGTTTGTAGCTGAAGAGTTTTTTTCTAAAGTGTGTTCTAAATTTACAAATGACGTACTGGTAATGATGTAATGAGTTGTTCTAATCTTGTTCTTGGAACTCTTGCTGTTCCAAGCTTGTTCTTAGCAAGTCTTGGTGACGAGAACAAAGACTATCAATGAAATCTTTAGAAATAACCTCTGACAACGACGACGATGACGACGACGACGACGATAACAACAACAACAACAAATGACATCGACGACGACGACAACAACAACAACAACAACAACAACAACAACAACAACAACAACAACACGAGAACAACAACAATCACGACAACGAACATGACAACAACAACACCAACAACTACGACGACAACTACAACGACTGGGTTATGATGACATCACCAATGATTTAAAGGCCGTTAAAAAATCGTTAAATCCTATTTCTTCACTGATTCTTATGAAATTTTAAAGGTAGGTTTGTTGTCCCCAACTTATTTTCACTCCATACTTTTCCAGAAGAAAAACATAATTTTGGCAGTTAAAAACCGTTAAATTTCAATTCTTCACCGATATTTATGAAATTTTGTGGGTAGGTTCGTTGTCCCCAACTGATTTTCACTCTATACTTTTCCAGAAGAAAGACATAATTTTGGCAGTTAAAAAACGTTAAATTTCAATTCTTCACCTATCTTTATGAAATTTAGTGGGTGGGTCCGTTGTCCCAAACTGAATTTTAAGACATACTTTTCCAGACAAAAAACCTTATTTTTGGCAGTTAAAAACCGTTAAATCTCAATTCTTCATCGATATTTATGAAATTTTGTGGGTAGGTTCGTTGTCCCCAACTGATTTTCACTCCATACTTTTCCAGAAGAAAAACATAATTTTGGCAGTTAAAAACCGTTACATTTAAATTTTCACCTATCTTTATGAAATTTAGTGGGTGGGTCCGTTGTCCCAAACTGAATTTCAAGACAAACTATTCCAGTCAAAAAAACTTATTTTTGGCAGTTAAAAACCGTTAAGTCTCAATTCTACACCGATATTTATGACATTTTGTGGGTAGGTTTGTTGTCAGATTTGACATGATGGCAGAATTGAAAGTGTGAGATATCCTGATGTTTCACAATTTATGCTGCATAATTCAGCCCCATAGGCGCTTGAATTTTAGGTGGAGTTGGGTTTTTTTTCAGCCCAAACCAGTAACCCCCACATGGTTTTCATGTCCCTTTCTGAGAGACTTCAAGAAGTTTCAATTTGACGTCATGATTAGCCTGCCGCATTAGCAAGTATGAAAACACGTCATCGATGACACATTTTAAGACAGAGAGAGAGAGAGAGAGAGAGAGAGAGAGAGAGAGAGAGAGAGAGAGAGAGAGAGAGAGAGAGAGAGAGAGAATCATGTACACACAGATGGACGACTTCGCTTGGGGTATGTACTGCCCGGCAGTACACATCTACTTAATTATTATGTGCAACTGCATGTGCCACCCTTGTCTCTGACTGCAGAACACACAGACACATGTCCTGTGACACCCAGACATGTTCACACACACACACAGACATGTTCACACACACACACCACACATACACACACACATGTATGCAAACACACACACACACACACACACACACCACACATACACACACATACATGTATGCAAACACACACACTCACACACACACACACATACACATGCACACACACACACATGGACAGACAGATCGACAGACAGACAGATCCACACACACAGAAACAATTTGATAATTATGTAATACTAATACACTTTTATACAGAGGCAAATTCAATTCTCCGATGGCACCACTCTGATTGCATCATGTAGATTCAATGGTCAAAACAATGGCCGCATGCCCTAGCTTATGCTGCTGACTATATATATTAGCGATTCACCAAAAAAGGGTAGAAGCAGAGAAAGAGGGCCGACTTCTCGGTTTTCGGTGTGTCCAGTTGTGGGTGCGGCTCTAAGGAAATTGCTTGATGAGGCGGCTCTGGCACCGCTGAAGGCATACGCGAAGAAGACAAATGTCCGGGATTTAACATGTAATACCACAAACTGGACAAAATACACGAATTGAAATCATCCTTCGGATTTTGGCAATTCACAATCTTGATGAAATACACTGTTTGTTTGGCTGTGTGTTTTTTATACGTTTAATCAGCATTTGAGTGTGTTTCACGCGTTTGTGGTTGTGTGTGTACGTGAGGATGTATGTGTTTCTTTGTGTGTGTGTGTGTTTGTGTGTCAGTGTGTGTGGGTTTGTGTATGTGTAGAACATAAGGTTAATAATTCATTATTGTGTGGAAAATCCATATTATATGACGTACATTACTTTGGGCCCAGTCCTTTGTAAGTGCATGTACTTGACATTTTGATCATCATCATCATCAGTTTATCGTGTATTCTTCGAGTGAACATGGCTTTTTTTTATAGCTGCATGCTTTTTAGACATAGAACCTTAGCTGCGCAAACCCTACACTTTACATGAAAGAAAATATTACATCGCCTTCTCGCATTTCTTTTCGCTGTTAAGTCGTAGATTATAACAATTTCAAACGTAATAAACCTACCCTGATCGAGCTTTACTGATGTCTCGAAGCCTGAAGGTAACCCCAAAGATGGCTGGAACTGTGTGGAAGAGGAGCTCTCCCTTGCAGTTAACCTACTTTCGTTATTCCGGGTTTTTCCGCAAGTATGCGAATTATTGACATCAAACAACACAGTTCAACTCAAACAGTGCCGGTAGAAAAACACATGTAGACGAAGCTTCAATGGCCAGTAGTGCTCCAGGAGTAGTACAGTGTGTAATTACAACAACACAGAAAGAGAAAGTGATTCCTTGAAGTTGAGCAATGCCTCCATTTCTCAGAAAATCCGGGATACACCGTCACCGCCAAGTCACTTGTCCAACTCAATCCATTATGAGTCACTAATAATGAACTGTACAGATGGAGAGTGTAAAAAACCGCTCTACAAATATCAATATTCACCATATAATGAATAATTTCTGTCAATAACAAAGGAAAATGAGGAAAGGTAAGATAATACCACTCCGATGCCTAAAGTTTAGAAGATCCCTAAACTGTTTCATTCCCATCCTGGTCAAAATAAAATCACAATGCCATTCTAACGCATTCTAAAGACGTTGACAGTATGAGGATAGCAAAATAGAGATAAAGCAACATACCAAATCAAGTCAGAAGAGCTTTGATTGTTGCTAAGTTCGCAGTCTGGTTGCTGGGTAGTGTGCATAGGGAGCATCTCGTTACTCCCCCGGCTCGTTACTCCCCCGGCTTGTTACTATTCCTAACCCTAACCCTAACCCTAACCCTGACCCTAAGGGGGAGTAACTTGACGAGCCGGGGGAGTAACGAGCTGATCCCGTGTGCATATGTTTTTTGTGTCTCTGTTCATGTTACTTTTTTTGTAAAGCTTAAAGTATCTCTCTCTCTCTCTCTCTCTCTCTCTCTCTCTCTCTCTCTCTCTCTCTCTCTCTCTCTCTCAGTCTCTCTCTCTCTCTCTCTCTCTCTCTCTCTCTCTCTCTCTCTCTCTCATCAGTGTTTCATAAATCTAAATCCTTGTAAAATAAAGTTCAATTCAATACAATTCAATTCTCTCTCTCTCTCTCTCTCTCTCTCTCTCTCTCTCTCTCTCTCTCTCTCTCTCTCTCTCTCTCTCAGTCTCTCTCTCTCTCTCTCTCTCTCTCTCTCTCTCTCAGTCTGTGTGCACCCATTGCACACCGGTTGGACCGTACATAAGGTAACGTTAAATTATGCTTGTGCAACGTATGTGGGAGTATCACTTATAACCTCAGGGTATCTCTTATCCTGTTGCGCATCTATAGACTAGAGACAGCGCTGGTTAGACTAAAACATGGATCGGGAACTTCAGTACGTACTTAGGACTACCGCGGCTGTGCTTGCAAGTTTGGATAGTTCTTTCTTTCTCATTTGATCCGAGTTTTATCTGTCTCATTAAATGCCATTTTTCTACCTACTACACATATAGTTTTCCTAATTGATTCCCGAAGATAAGTTAGTTTCGCTTCCACGTTTCGGTTTTCACTAATTCAACATGGCCGGCGTCGGCAATGCATCTTTGATCATCATCTTCTTCCGAAGAGGACTGGGTTCTTGCGAACGTCTCAGAGTCCTGCGGTTGAGTCACTGTTACCGATAGTGGTTAGCTCCGGCAAACAGGGAGATTAAAAAGGTGGGGAGGTTTAAAACTATGCGGTACAGGGGAGAGTGCGTTCAAGGGCGGGCTCTCATGCCCGACTGCACTGAGGAAACTGTGGCCGAGACGGGAGCGAAGGAGGGGCCTGCTTCGGCCGATGAACAAAGAAACTGTGATCGAACAAGTATGGTGTTACAAGGGGAAAGACCCGCAAAGTGAACTTAGTTGCCAAAGCCCGAAGTGTGACGACGGACTCGGTTTCCAGCAACTGTCCACCGACTCAGCGGCAAAATATGAGTTGACACGTCCGAGGTGAAAGGTAATAGTCTCTTCTTATTAGAATGTAAGGTCATTGTTTATGACTAAAATACAGTAGAATCACATAATGCACGAAGGAATGGAACATGTACATGGAATAAGATTGTCCGTCCACTAAGACACATTCCTAAAGGTGGAACCAACATCCTGACGGCTATGCAGAGAAAGTGTTCTTTTTCAGAAATGCATTCAAATAAAACAAATAGGGAAATGCCCACTGAACAGAAACACCCAGGCTCCTGATTTTTGGTATGAATCCAAGTTGAGAGAGATCAGCTGAGCTAGGATTTTACATGGAATAAGATCATCCCTCCACTTGCATACAATGTATACAACCAGAAATGAAGATACAGTGTGCTTGATGTGGTGATCAAGTGACATTTTGCTATGAATGTGTTTAAGCAACTAGTAGCTTCTTCAGCGTTAATTCATTAAACAATCACTCTTATTCTTAGCACATAGAGCACATTGAGTGAGTGTGTGCATGTGTGTGTGTGTGTTTGTTATTGCAATGTAACTTGTAAGACCTTATAATATAAATATACACAAATTATAACACATGCTGGGATTCTAAATATGTTCTGTTTACTTGCAGGTCTCAGTTATTACCAAGCCCTGCCTCATTCTTCCCGCAACACTGACATGGTGCTGTTGTAGAACACAAGTAAGTCCTTTGATCATTTCCAAAATACACTAGTGCAATAGCTTGTGAGTGCAACTGGTGGTAATGAGAATATTTTACCACAAAAGGCTAAAGTACAAATAACAGATTTATTATGTTGGAAAAAGAAGTAAGCCAGAGCAAGTGATTAGTGTACCAGTTAGCTAGGGTGGATGTATTATATAATTACAATTTACAGTCAGCATAGAATGTTGAGGACAGTCTAGAATTTTTCTCGCCCTGTGAATTCAACTGCAAATCAGATGGCATGAAGAAATCAATGTTATATCATGCTCTGCATTGAGTGAACCATCTCCTGTCATTCTGAGTGACACATCTCTTTAACTGAAAAACATGCCAGTAATTAAATCCAGGCTACATGGGGATGGAAAATGACCCTGGCAATTTCAACCTCTGAATGATTGTGTCTTTGTGTAGCAGGATTATGGATCTTCACAAGCCTTAGTTCATTTGTCTGCACAATATATCAGTTTACAATTTAAAGGCCCACTTGCCTTGTCACTACAGTATAATGTGGCTATGCTTTAACATGGAATCCCTCATCTTGGCCACATACAAAAAATTATATATTCAGTGACTGCTTGCTGTGGTGAGTTAAAATGTGTGATGAAATATTTTCACAAAAAGGTACCAGTGTTGTTAACAAAACTAATTCTTTAACAAACAAACAAAAACCACTCTGCACAGAGAGCATTCAAGCTGATCTATGTTGCTATTCGTCCAAGTAGAGGGATGATCTTATCCCAAGTAAAAGCCTGACAAGATCTGAGACTGTGAAGCAAAATGTTTTTACATGGTAAAGTAAGCCTTTAACGAGCAAGTATGTCTATTGCACTGGGTGTTTTATTATTATTGTATCATTTTTCTTTCAGGTAGTCTCTCTTTAAACTGACTTTCTACACCATGGTGTCTCTGGCAGTGTTATATTGGCAGAAGACAGTTGGAACTGGATTCCTCATTTAGATGGTAGGCATGTTTTGGGCTTTTGTGTTGCTTTGGTGTATGTGTGTGTGTGTGTGTATGTGTGTGTCTGTTCTATACCAGAAATAAACACACTGTTTGCTTGCTGTGGTGAAGTGACATTTTGTGATTTTTTTTTTTAAATGAGCTAGTACAGTTGTAGCTTTTACAGCATTTATTCATAACACAATCGCACTTGGCGCAGAGAGCAACCAGACCGTTCATTGTGGGTATGTGAACAAGTTAAGAGATCATGTCTTATCCCATTTTAAAGCCTGACCAGATCTTAGACGGTGAGCCAAATTGTTTTCATGAGAAGGAATGTGCCTTTCAGAGAAATCTATTAACTACAGTATTACTTTACAAAACATATTTTAAGAAATGAAATGTGTTACAAGTAACAGCCATGGGGGTGATAGCCTGTAGGTGGAATAATAATCTTCAATTGCCCAGAAATGATTGTTATCTGGTCAAGAAATGCAAAGCATTTTGATGTTTGTGACGATTAGTTACTCTTTATCACGTTTGGTCCCTGATTTTGCTGTCCTTGTCTGCGTTGGGCAGGTGTGCGTCCATGATGTCATTGCTATTGAAAACTAATCTGTACTGCAAAGTAAATGTACCCGTACATGACGTACATGGCAGTTGTCAACCGGGGGCCAGCCATGACTGGGATTGATGTATCCACAGGCACTCGACACCAGGTGGGCGGGGCCAGTGGTTGGGGTGTGATTCCCTGCCTTACACCACCACAAAGTGTAGTATCAGCAGACAAGACTGAGCAGAACTTCTGCCCCCCCCCCCCCTCACCAATTGACCACTCAGTGCCATGTGCCTGCAGCTGTATCATAAACACTTTGTGACAATAGTTGTTACCTCCTTAGAACAGATCTTGTGATGCTCCTCAGTCAGTCAGTGTTTGATGGATGCTAACTGGTATACTTGACATAGTGTTCATATGAAAGTTTTATGTGTTGCAGCTCATCCAGATCACAGGTACACAAAGGAGCTGGTTACAGTGATAACATAGGCACATGGAACTGCTTATGGACTACTTTAGAAAGTGAGCGGTTACAACCAAGACTCTTCCGTCAGGAAGGTCTGCGGAAGGGTGCTTGATCTGTTTCCTCGGACAGGCTTTTCAAGACTAGGTAGGTTAAACCACATGATTGGGCTTTAATTATGAATGCACTTCAAAATTCACTCTATTTCATTATCTTGTACAACCCCCCGCGGGTTAGGGGGAAGAATTTACCCGATGCCCCCCAGCATGTCGTAAGAGGCGACTAACGGATTCTGTTTCTCCTTTTACCCTTGTTAAGTGTTTCTTGTATAGAATATAGTCAATGTTTGTAAAGATTTTAGTCAAGCAGTATGTAAGAAATGTTAAGTTCTTTGTACTGGAAACTTGCATTCTCCCAGTAAGGTAATATATTGTACTGCGTTGCAAGCCCCTGGAGCAATTTTTTGATTAGTGCTTTTGTGAACAAGAAACAATTAACAAATCTTCAATAGTACTGACCAAAGAAGAAGGTTTAATTGTGTGATCATGATTTGATACATATGCTTGACCCTGAAGATGTGTTTTATTTGTTTTGTTTCAGAACTAAGTTTGGTGAAGTAGAAGCTACCGCTGTAGGCTGGTGTAAGGCTGAAGAAGAACCTCTGACAAGTCAATTTTCAAGCAACTGAGCACGAACCCAGGTACAAGACACAGAGCTCTCTTTCTATCGGTCTGTTATTCATAGAATGACACTAACAGTGACACAAGTAAATAATCTGTATCATTGTCTTGACCTCTAGAAATTTGGTAGAGAATAAGATGACTGATAGTATTATTTTGATTATTTCATGGTCATTACAGTGGCCTCCACCCCTGCCCCTTTTAAGACACCCCAATCTAAGACTCCTTCCTATTAATGACCCTGTTTTCGCAGACTTCTTGTTCATAACATCTGTAAATTCACTCCCATTTTAAGACTTGCTCCATTTGGACTTGGACTGGGTGGCCGAGTGGTAACGCAATTGCGCTCGGAAGCGAGAGGTTGCGAGTTCGACCCTGGGTCAGGGCGTTAGCAATTTTCTCCCACCTTCCCTAACCTAGGTGGTGGGTTCAAGTGCTAGTCTTTCGGATGAGACGAAAAACCGAGGTCCCTTCATGTACACTACATTGGGGTGTGCACGTTAAAGATCTCACGATTGACAAAAGGGTCTTTCCTGGCAAAATTGTATAGGCATAGATAAAAATGTCCACCAAAATACCCGTGTGACTTGGAATAATAGGCCGTGAAAAGTAGGATATGCGCTGAAATGGCTGCGATCTGCTGGCCGATGTGAATGCGTGATGTATTGTGTAAAAAAAAATCCATCTCACACGGCATAAATAAATCCCTGCGCCTTGAATATGTGCACGATATAAATTGCATAAAATAAAAAGATAAAATAAATCCCTGCTCTTAGAACTGTACCCACGGAATACGCGCGATATAAACCTCATATTGATTGATTGATTTTAAGACCTGATTTTGCTTATTTTGGATTTCGAAAAAAAGAAAAACAAATTCCCACTCTGTACAGAATTAAGCCAGGTTCATGATTTTTGTATGGACCAAGTTGAGAGATGGCATTTGTATAGGCCTGACCAGATCTGAGATGTTGAATCTAATTGCTTACGAAGAAAGCATTGTGTCATTATAGGCACACTACTTCTCGTCACCGTCTCAGTTCTGGCCAGGCTTTAACATAGGATAAGCTCATCCCTCAACTTTGTCACATATGAACAATCGACACACTGACTCTTGCTGTTGTGAGTTGACATTTTTTGATGAATTTATTTCTGGAAAAGGCACCATGCAGTGCTTTTTCAGGGGTGGGACTTTTCCGCGGATTTCCGCCGACACAACTTACGAATTCTGCTGGAGTAATCTATTTTTCCGCGTCACATTTCATTACAATATCTATGACTTGTTGAGTGAATGATTTGGAGAGACGTGGAGATGAAACAGAACACTGGAGGCTTGAGAGTTAAATTGTGCTGACTGAAAACTCCTGATAACTAATAGTAATTTTGAGGGGGGGGGGGGGGGGGAGGTTGGGGAGTGTGGAGAATGTCTTTTTTGTCAGATTGCACAGATTTTAATGTACCATTTAACCAAAATTCGGGGTAACATGCCCCCGAACCCCCTGGAAAAAAAGGGATTTCCTCCTTTTTCATCACAAGAGAGTCCCACCCCTGTGTTTACAGAATTCCTTGTTTAAAACTATCACTGTGCACAGAGGGAAGGGGGGGGGGGTGTATTTGACCACCCCTGCGTTTACAGAATTCCTTGTTTAAAACTATCACTATGCACAGAGGGAAGGGGGGGGGTGTATTTGACCACCCCTGTGTTTACAGAATTCCTTGTTTAAAACTATCACTGTGCACAGAGGGAAGGGGGGGTGTATTTGACCACCCCTGTGTTTACAGAATTCCTTGTTTAAAACTATCATTGTGCACAGAGGGAAGAAGGGGGGGGGTGTATTTGACCACCCCTGTGTTTACAGAATTCCTTGTTTAAAACTATCACTGTGCACAGAGGGAAGGGGGGGTGTATTTGACCACCCCTGTGTTTACAGAATTCCTTGTTTAAAACTATCATTGTGCACAGAGGGAAGAAGGGGGGGTGTATTTGACCACCCCTGTGTTTACAGAATTCCTTGTTTAAAACTATCACTGTTCACAGAGGGAAAGGGGGGGGTGTATTTGACCACCCCTGTGTTTACAGAATTCCTTGTTTAAAACTATCACTGTGCACAGAGAGAAGGGGGGGGGGGGGGTGGATTTGACCACCCCTGTGTTTACAGCAGAATTCCTTGTTTAAAACTATCACTGTGCACAGAGGGAAGGGGGGGGGGTGTATTTGACCACCCCTGTGTTTACAGAATTCCTTGTTTAAAACTATCACTGTGCACAGAGGGAAGGGGGGGGGGGGTGTATTTGACCACCCCTGTGTTTACAGAATTCCTTGTTTAAAACTATCACTGTGCACAGAGGGAAGGGGGGGGGGTGTTTTTGACCACCCCTGTGTTTACAGAATTCCTTGTTTAAAACTATCACTGTGCACAGAGGGAAGGGGGGGGTGTATTTGACCACCCCTGTGTTTACAGAATTCCTTGTTTAAAACTATCACTGTGCACAGAGGGAAGGGGGGGGGGGGTGTATTTGACCACCCCTTTGTTTACAGAATTCCTTGTTTAAAACTATCACTGTGCACAGAGGGAAGGGGGGGGGGGGTGTATTTGACCACCCCTGTGTTTACAGAATTCCTTGTTTAAAACTATCACTGTGCACAGAGGGAAGGGGGGGTGTATTTGACCACCCCTGTGTTTACAGAATTCCTTGTTTAAAACTATCACTGTGCACAGAGGGGGGGGGGGGGGGTGTATGTGACCAAGTGAAGTGCATTGCTACATAATAAAATGAGCAAATCCGTCCCGTGAAGAAAACTTCTGCTTACTTAATTGTCAGATTTGCCAAGGCGTGTACATGAAATAAGATTATCATTCTAAATGCTGAATCAACATTCTGACTGTTTCCTATGAAACCAGGCTTGATTTTTGGTATAAATCCAAGTTAAGGGATAGCATGTGTAAAAGCAGAATTGTGTACAGAGGCAGCTTTGTGTTATTAAAGGCCGGCTGCTTTTCGTGAACACAGTTTGGCTCACATCTCACATCACCTGCCAGGCTTTTTAAAAAAAAAAAATGTTTTACCATGGGATAAGACTATCCCTCCATTTAAGCACATACCAGCAACAAACACAGTGGTTACTTGTGATGAACTAGTGGCAAGACAAATGATTTAAGCATCACATAACCTTCCTAAGTGAAGTCAAGTTATGTGTCTGTGCCAGTGTGTGTGTGCATGTGTGTGTCAGCATAGAATGTTGAGGACAGTTCGATGGTAAATCACCCTGACAATTTTAGCCTATGATTGTGCCTACATTGTGGCAGGATTGGATGTGGATCTTCAAAAGCCTAAGTTAACAAAAAAGTATGTAAAAGTACATTTTGAATAGTAGTTTTTTTCTCAGAGGGAAGATATCACAAGATATGATCGTTCCACTGCATGTATGCCACATAACTAAAACAAAAATTAAATGTTATTTTAATCGTCTTTTGGGTAAAACAAATACACCATCAATATATTATAATAATAATCTTGCTTGTTTACAGATGGACAACAGCTACTGCCAGGACCAGGTTACGCATAAAGAAAACAGTCAACACTTGGCTGGTGCTGCAGCTTCTTTGATGTCTATTTTTTTTTTTTTTTTAAAGACAGACAGCTACCAGCTCATTCAAGACCATAGCCCCATCTTACTCACGCAGAACAGACAGCCATCTTTCGCCTTTGCACAGAACACTGCTGTCTGAAGGTACACATCAAAAGGATAGGTTTTGCACCTACAGCGTGCGACTGTGGCTAGGGTAGGAAGAACAGACTCTGCAACACGTTCTGAGAGGGTGGCCTTTTCTTGCCACCCGTACCCCTGTGCAACAAGACTTGGCCAGAGAGCACACATCCAAATGCAAACACTGAACACTGAAGAGGAAGAAGAAGAAGAAGGTGCCCACACAGAAGGACATAAATCTACTTTAAGGGCACACAAGTTTACAGCAGTTTATTGAATTGTAGCAGATTATAGGGAGAAAATGAACAAGCTAAATAGGCTGTACAGTACTTCACTTGAACAATGTATAAAGTTCCCTGTATTAAGAACATTTACAGATCACAAGACATTGTGTTTTCTTTTGTTTACAATACAAATGTTTCATAATAAAAAGATGTGCACTAGGCAAGATCCTTAAAATGTAAAACTAGTAGTGTGACAATTTTGAATTGTTCAGAGATGGTTTTTCTTCAGTGGTAAATGTTTTAGCTTTTTGAGTCACTTGAGAAAAAGTGACTCTATGTAATCGGTCAGTGTTAGTCTGTCCGTCCGGCCGGCCGACCGTCCGGCCGGCCGACCGTCCGGCCGGCCGGCCGGCCGTCCGTAGACACCACCTTAACGTTGGACTTTTCTCGGAAACTATCAAAGCGATCGGGCTCATATTTTGTTTAGTCGTGACCTCCAATGACCTCTACACTTTAACGATGGTTTCGTTGACCTTTGACCTTTTTCAAGGTCACAGGTCAGCGTCAAAGGAAAAATTAGACATTTTATATCTTTGACAAAGTTCATCGGATGTGATTGAAACTTTGTAGGATTATTCTTTACATCAAAGTATTTACATCTGTAGCCTTTTACGAACGTTATCAGAAAAACAAGGGAGATAACTAGCCTTTTCTGTTCGGCAACACACAACTTAACGTTGGGCTTTTCTCGGAAACTATCAAAGCGATCCGGCTCATATTTTGTTTAGTCGTGACCTCCAATGACCTCTACACTTTAACGATGGTTTCGTTGACCTTTGACCTTTTTCAAGGTCACAGGTCAGCTTCAAAGGAAAAATAAGAAGAGCAAACGCTCGATCGAGTCAGAAAAACAAGGGAGATAACTAGCCTTTTCTGTTCGGCAACACACAACTTAACGTTGGGCTTTTCTCGGAAACTATAAAAGTGACCGGGCTCAAATTTTATGTGAACGTGACTCATTGTGTTGTGAATAGCAATTTCTTCCTGTCCATCTGATGCCTCATATAATATTCAGAACTGCGAAAGTGACTCGATCGAGCGTTTGCTCTTCTTGTTTTATAAGATCCCGTTAGTGAAGCATACTATAAAACCTTACCTTCCAAACTGTGTAGCACCTGGGCTGCGATCATTGTGTTGAGCTACTTAAAGGCACAGTGCAGCTTACAGCTTCGTTTTGCGTTTTTGTTGCAGCTGAGTGCATTTACAGTTCAAAAATCC
>NC_090249.1:2592292-2628850 GCF_037325665.1 Littorina saxatilis | reverse complement strand
GTGTGAGTGAGTGAGTGTCCATGTGTGTGTGAGTGTGTGTGAGTGAGTGAGTGTCCATGTGTGTGTGAGTGAGTGTGAGTGTGTGTGAGTGAGTGTGAGTGTGTGTGAGTGTGTGTGAGTGTGTGTGAGTGAGTGAGTGTTCATGTCTGTGTGGGTGTGCGTTAGTTTGAGTGTGCGGTTTTTTTTCGTTTTTTTCCCCAGGGGTGGTATGTGTATAGGTGTGTATGTGTGTGTGTGTGAGTGTGTGTGTGTGTGTGTGTGTGTGTGTGTGTGTATGTGTGTGTGTGTGTGTGTGTGTTTTACTGTCAGTCTGTATGCAATGTGTTGCCTCACTTATAAACACATCGATTTTACTTTTGGACAAGCAAATGTCAACTTTCCTCTATTCAAGCTTTCACAAAACAAAAAGTTTTTATTTATAGGGCAGTAGAACACAGGCGATGAAAGGACAAACTGCTCTTTAGAGAGAAAGGGCCTCAGAACATACACCCCTCCTTGGTTCAACGTTGTCGTCACCCTATGTTTGTTTTGCAGGATGTGCTAGTTAATGCCCTTGTTTCCCCCTTAACGAACCAGCGTCGGCACAACTTCAGTCGGTAGTCATTGTACAAATAGCTGACTTGGAGAAAAAAAATCGCAACAGATTCGCACTTTTACTAACTTTAGTCTTTAGTTTGCTTACACTCGAAAGAAAGCAATTCCGCTACAGAATTGCATTATTTTTTTTTAAACTTTACCCTGTAGTCCTTGTACATTCGAAAGAAAATATTTCGTCGTATTCATGTTTGTGTGCCTCCGTCGTCGTCCTTATTTACATTAAACGGATCTAGTTCGACCTCTTCCTTTCTCAGTGGCACCTTTCTCTGGGGAAGGATGTAGATCAGCGGAGAGTGCATCTGGCTTGAAAGCTCGTTCGCTGTTGATTTGCGCCGCGGTTCGTTCCGATGCAGGTTAGGCGAAGGGTTTGCTTCCTGAAGTCGCTTTCCTACATGACTGTGCAGACTTTTGGCCGTTGTCCGGGCAGTCCTCACTTGATGCGCATGCGCAAGCTAAATATGCATTATAATTAATTTAGGTCAGAACTCCGCGCTGGAAACAATGAACCCATACTCATCAAACTCTTTATCTAATTCTGATGTCGTCCTTGGTTTCAGTGACCGAGATACGAGCTTTTGTTCTATTGTGTCCATGGTCTGTCTTCTTTTCTTTATTTGGTGTTTAACGTCGTTTTCAACCACGAAGGTTATATCGCGACGGGGAAAGGGGGGGGGGGGATGGGATAGAGCCACTTGTTAATTGTTTCTTGTTCACAAAAGCACTAATCTGATCACTAGTCTGATCATAGTGTTCTCAATGCAGGACACTTGAGAGAGAGAGAGAGAGATAGGGACAGAGAGAGAGAGAGAGAGAGAGGAGAGGGAGAGAGAGAGAGAGAGAGTGGGAGAGAGAGAGAGAGAGAGAGGGAGAGAGAGAGAGAGAGAGCGAGAGATAGGGATAGGGACAGAGAGAGAGAGAGAGAGAGGGAGAGAGAGTAAGAGAGCGAGAGGGAGAGAGAGACTGAGAAAGATGGGGAGGGGAGAGAGAGAAAGAGAGAGATAGAGAGACAGAGACAGACACAGAGATAGACAGACACCCAGGCTGAGGGCCTATTTACTTGATTTAGAGCCACAGACGTAGAGGACCGTTGGTGCATACAGTACGCACATCCTCACAACCTTTGAACGCTTTCCGTTCAACTTGAACTTTTGACAAAATGGCTACCCCTTTTTCTCTCCACTTGCAGTGTTGTCAGCTCGATGAGTAGCGCCCTAATCAAGGATTTGTCGTGATGTGTTCGGTTCATTGATTGCATTGTCCCCAGGTCTTTTACCTCAAAGAGATCATGCTTATTGTCATTTCCAAAAGCATGTACTAATCGCAATCTGAATCTGTTTTACAATTTCTTGAAAAAGCCAAGGTTTTGACTTTCCCAAAAGTTTGAGTAAATTCACACTAGTATAATAATTCTCCCCCCCCCCCACCCGTCATCCGTCACCCTTCTTCCTCTTTCCTCCTTCTCCCTTTCCAACCCTCACCATCCAAACAAAAGGAAATATGTACACGATTGTAGAAGAACGCTATAAACTTTGCAGAGGATTATGTGTTGGGGGAGATGTCGCGGGCAAACTGTTAATACAATGTAAATATACAGCATGGGGCTCTACAGTGAGAACTTTCTGAGTGTGTCTGCTTTCATAGCTGCTTCTTCGGGCAAATATCATTGCGTCAACAGAATATCACTTTATTGAACTGTATTAGAATTGGGTCTGCGCTACGTGAGTTGTCTCCCTGCATTATTATTTTTGGGCATGGGTTTGAGTTTGCGATCCATGTTAGTTAATCGTATGATAAATATGTCCTTTATGCGCACCAGAAAATATAGCTGCAGTGTTTGTCTATCGTGCGTGTCCAGTATTCGATCTTGCGAATACTTGTCGGTTCTCAGGGACAGACTATCTGTCTCTTTCAACGCCCGCCCCCCCCCCCCCTCGCTCTCCCAAAACCCAACCACCCGCACCCCCCCACCCCCTATCTACGTTTTTATTAACTTCGGACCCTACCAACTTTGCTGAGGTTTATTGAATTTGATATTTCCGTCAGCATTGTGACAAACGGATGCAAAGACAGAGTAAACACAGCACAGGTAAGACAAGACCTAGCCATTGTGAACTAGATACATTCTGTGTATGTGATGAGCGTTTTGAAAATAAACCACCACACCATGCCGTAGTTCTTTGGCCTATGAATGAACCTGTATATTAGCTTTGAATGTCCCATGTGGGAACTGGCATTTTGTCACTATCGGTCACTAGAGCGTGTAGATGCTTGCCAATAAACGTATTCTGAAGTTGAGCATTTCGCATGTCTGCCTACCTGTTAAAATAGGTGGTGGGTGTGGGGGAGGGGTGTGGAGCGGGAGGCTGTGGTCTGTGAAGTTTAGGACCAGGGTTAAGTCCTCTTGGTTTCCCTCTGATGTTTTTGTTTTTGTTTTGTTGTTGATTTTATTTGTTTTGTATTCTGCTATTCGTCTTTGGGGAATGTCCTCAAGAGTTTCTGTTGTGGTCCGTACTTCTTTGCATCGGTCGCATTTCATATTGGCTTTACTGTGTTCGTATTACAGATATAATTCAAAATATGATTGGTTCTCTTCGTTAAAACACACAGATAGACAGACAGACACACACAAACACAACCACACACACACACACACACACACACACACACACACACACACACACACACACACACACACTTGTTCTCCTAAACATTAGCTACCTTGACATCATTCCAGAAAGCTCATCCTCGACTTCGGACTTCAGCGTAAGCTTCGTGCTGAGAAAACGCACTGGCCACTGTGCATGAGCAGTCATTTCATTTTTTTTTAAACAGTTTGTTTATTCAGTTGCATAAATACAAAGCCGTAATTGAAAGTTATAATAAGGGGAGCACAACAAGATAAACTTATTAATGTGCTCTTAGTCATTTCATTTCGCTCTTTCTCGCTGATTGACGTAGACAGCTGAGGTTGAGACTCACGTCCTCATTTTGACGCAGCCAAGCAGTATGTGCCTTGGGCTTCCAAAGCATTGACCTGTCCAAGAAAACCAAACACGTCCACACTTTCTCACGGACAGCGTTCGGAGTGGACAGTGGACAGGGCGACGAGTGGCAGAAGCCAGTTGGCGAGCCGTTCAAGGGTCCAGTGACGGAAATTTGACCTCCAAGTATCAAGTGAGATTTGTGCGGCGGTTCGCACGTGTTTGGGGACTGTCCGTTGGCCGGAATAACATTCCTGTGTTGTCGTCTGATCCAGATTGTCGCGGACCTCTGAGCTTTATCCTCCCCTGGTTTGTTTTATCCTGATGCTGCGCGGATAATCACACGTTTTTGTAGCTTCGACCTGTTTGTCTTGTCTTTGGATTATCTTGATTCTGTACAAACATTGGTGCGGATATTGATGTGTTTTTGTTTCGCTGCTGTTCTGGTGTCAGCCTCAACTTGGTAAGTTGTCCAATTTATCCGTTGATGTTGGAATCATTTCTAATGCTCACCTTGATTGTGAACCGATATTTTGTGTTGACATGTTTATGTTACGCTGACCTTTTCATCCTTTATTTGCGGTCATCTTGACCTGACACGTAGGCATATATTCTCACGTTTGTGTTGCGTTGACCCGTTAATATTAATTATATGTTCTTAGATCCACACCGAAAATCACATGTTTTCACGTTCATATTACGACGATCCATTAATCTTTTCTTGGCTTGTGTTAATTCTGCACTGATATTCACATATTTACTTATATTTACGATGACCTCTTCGTATTTTCTGTCGTTTATGATGATTCTTCAATGCTTTTTGCGTGTATAAATATTCATGTTGCTGGTACTTGCATGTTTTACTTGTGGCTCGCCTTCATTCTTTGTGTTAATATTGCCGTTACGTGTGCATTTTGGTTCAGGACTCCGGCCTTCTTTAATATCTTAATAATTGACACAATAATTCTTTGAACTTAAATCCGTGAGAATGTTTTATTGCAGTTTATTTCCGTTTTAGCTTCAGCTGTTGAGTACTTGAACGGATACACATTCATTTACGATGTGTGGAGGCACTATATTCTATATGACGGAATACTTGCGGCTGAAAAGCTCTTGCAGTCCCAAACTGTGCAACCATTACGTTTCTTGCTCCTATTAAGCGCCTGAGTCACAAAATGAAATATTGCTATTTCATATGTAACGTGGATTTCCATTGGTCAATTGGGCAAAACTGAGCTCATTGTAAAAGTGATATCGTCGACATTTCCGTCGATATCAGTTTTGATATCAACGACCTCTTTATTGCTTCCCCACTTCAAAAACAAAAACACCTAAATTTAAAAACAAACAAATATATATGAAAATGTAATGATCCCAGAATTTAGTTGAGCAAGTGACTAAAGACTTTTTGAAAGAAAAGACATTTTGAAATACTGAAAAGTACAAGAAAAGAGTGAACAAAAAGAAATAATAATCAGAGGGAGGGATATGGAACAGCCAAAACTGAGACAAATACTTTTGTAATTTCTTTACAGAAAATACAAAATGTCCAGAGAATTAGCAATATATCTAACATTGACTGACTGTGTGATGATATCTTCTGCTATTGGTCTGTTTCGACAGTGATATCAAAATCTCGACCTCCAGTCTCGATTTTGATATCACTGTCTCAACAGACCATAGCAGAAGATATCATCACACAGTCCGTCAATATTGGGTAATGTGCATGGGAACTTGATAATCAAACGCTGTTTACACGGCTTGAAATCGTTTGAACAAAGTCGCCGTTTCATATAAAGTCTGACATGCACTGAAAAATCATGCTCTTTCTGTGCCAGGTACCAATGGACTAATTACGGATATTCATAAACAGATTTTGTTTATTCTGTGCGGTTGATAGTGATTCTGTTATGTCCACCGCTTTATGCTGAGTGATATATTGCGCATTTTTACCTTTCGACTAACTAACCTTTAACCTTTGACGTTCTCTTTAATCCAAGTGCACAGACAGAGTGATCATATTTTTATGCTAACATTGCTGCAAAGACAGTATTGATTTGTTTCCAGTGTAATACGCCAGCAGCTCTTTGTTCCTGTCTGGGGAAACAGATGGCTGCATACGGTTATTTGACTGTGTCAGCATTGTCAAAGTGTGACTACACGATGACAGATGTCTGTGTACTCAGGATTGTATATGGAGGAGTTATATTATTGCTTCAGTTTATTAACGTGACTAATCGCCTGTCTGTGTATGTCTCTTTATATCTGTCTGTCTGTCTGTCTGTCTGTCTGTCTGTCTGTCTGTCTGTCTGTCTCTCTGTCTCTCTGTCTCTCTGTCTCTCTGTCTGTCGGTGTCTCTTTCTCTTTCTCTCTCTGTCAGGCTGTCTATGTCTCTCAATGTCTCTGTCTGTCTCTGTCTGTCTAGTGGTAGAATACTCGCCTGCTTCGTCTTCTCCGCTTGCAAAAAAAACAACCCACACACAACTAAAACAAAACCGCATGAAGAGAAAATGCGTCAGATCCATGGTCAGATCATAAAACACTTTCCCCGGGGGCCCGAAGTTCCGTGGGGTATCCGAAATGGGGGACCGAAGGGAGGGGGGGGGGTATATTTCAAGGTCAGTGGCCACTGGACGTTGCAAGTCGTGACTTCACAGCGGTCAAGCGGCGAGGACAAACAACAAGCCTGGCCCCTGGCCAGTAGGAGCAGAGCGTGTCAAAACACAGCTTCCACTAAACACGCACAAATCCCAGACTTGAGCCTTTTAGGAATTTCAAAATAGGCGTCGCTTTTCTTGAAAAAGAAAGCTTAAAAAACTTAAACTGTTATTTGCCTGCTTCACTTTATGCGTTTGAGTTTTTGGGATAATTTATTGTGAAGGGTTTACTCACATTGGTAATTACACCCCCGGTATAGGGGTGTGTATAGGTTTCGCTCGATGTGTTTGTTTGTTTGTTTGGGTGTGTGTTTGTGTTCGCATATAGATCTCAAGAATGAACGGACCGATCGTCACCAAACTTGGTGAACAGGTTCTATACATTCCTGAGACGGTCCTTACAAAAATTGGGACCAGTCAAACACACGGTTAGGGAGTTATTGGTGGATTAAGATTCTACAAGGACTTATAGCGGGACATATTAATGGTCAAAGGGAAATAACCTTCTCAGTTGGTGGCAGTGAGAATGGTTATTCCCCTTTGACCAACGGGGGTGTTTTTCCTACCTCGGAGGAATTTCTTGTTGGGGATAGTGGTGGGACTGCGATTCATTGGGAAGATGACAATTATTCTTCGTTATATTCAAAGCATTTAAAACAAATCTTAGAGATTTTAAAAGGTGGATTTTAAAACGGCGTTTGAATCAAAACAATGAAGCGGAGGGCTTCCAGATTTCGTTGCGACCCTTGTAGTCGACATGAATCAAATTAGCTGGACACTGGATGTGTTGTCTGTGTATTGAGTTGTGTGTGTGTGTTGAAATGTGTTGCCTGTTTCATTCTTTCTTTCTGTCTGTCTTTGTTACTTAACTCGACGAAAAAGACGATATGGAATCTGTTTTAAATCTTCGATGATGAACTGTTCCTCACAGACTTTGACTCCCCAAAGAACTTCTGCCCTCCCCTCCCCCCCCCCCCCCCCTCCCCCCTTGTAGTTCGCTGTCTGACGCTGCGATTTACGTGTTGAAGGATACAATTGTAAGAATTAAAAACTGTACGGTAATCCACTTGAAAAATTTAAAACATGGTCGCCTTGAACTTATTGAAATAAAGGGACTTAAATTCGACTCTAACCATAACAGTGACTTAGTTTTCTTCTGATTTTCACCCCTGCTAATTTCGACTTTGTTCGTACTGTTTGCCACTGCTAACGTGTACCTATTTCTTCAACTTTGTTTTAATCCTGCCCACCTTGAACAAACAAAAAGTGCAGTGCATTTATTTGTGTGTTTGTTTGTTTGCTTAACGCCCAGTCCACCACGAAGGGTGATATCAGGGCGGTGCTGCTTTGACATTTAACGTGCGCCACACACAAGACAGAAGTCGCAGCACAGGCTTCATGTCTCACCCAGTCACATTATTCTGACACCGGACCAACCAGTCCTAGCACTAACCCCATAATGCCAGACGCCAGGCGGAGCAGCCACTAGATTGCCACTTTTAAAGTCTTAGGTATGACCCGGCCGTGGTTCGAAACCACGACCTCCCGCTCACTGGGCGGACGCCTTACCACTAGGCCACCGTGTTGCGGTAGTGCATTTATTCAAAGTACAAGACGGCCACAATTCGGCTGTTAACTGTGTGCACGTTTTGCATTACACCATTAGAAGAATGTCAACATGTTACAAAGCTATAGCAGTAAGTGTAGAGTCCGAGTTAGTTGCATTATATTAATTCTGTTAACATTATTTTATTTGTTTATTCATTTATTTATTTGTTTATTTATTTATTTATACATTATTTATTTATTTATTCATACATTATTTATTTATTTATGTATTTAAAAAAAAAATTATTGTTATTGATGTTCCACTTTGAAATACTTATTTGTTTACCCCTCAGTAACGTTCAAGAGTTGTGAACCCATGCGTAGATCATCAAAATGAAGCAGACTTGTCCACACGCTAAGACTTTCATTTCACTCTGCTCTCCCGAATGTCCACCTCTGGTGAAGGTCCGTCTCCGAACTATCCCTTCGTTTCCACCCCCCCCCCTATCCCCCCACCCCCACCTCCTCTCTTTGTTTTTAATTGTTTTCTGGGTTTTTAAAAGATTTAATTGTTCTCGCTACGCCCACTCCTTTCATCACTTAAGTGAAATGTTTGCCTGTACACCTGCACGCCGTTGGTAACCGGATTCTGTCTGCAAGAACGTGCACTGTGGATATGTTGTTCCAACGTGCTCGTTTACTGAGGCTGTCATCTGCTGTCCTCACGCCCTCCCCCCACCCCATCTCCTTCCACTTCCCCATTCCCCCCTCCCCTTCCGCTCGATATAACCCATTTCATTATTTTAACCCCGATTTCACGACCACAAGCCCGTTTAATGTTGTTGCTAACATCGTAGATACATTCATTTCGGGGTTTCTACAGTACACTGAAAAACAAACGCCAAATGTATTCAGGAATACGCGGGCTAGTTACCCGCCCGCCCACAAAAAAAAAAAAAAAAAAAAAAAAAAAAAAGGACGACAAAAACCCAAAAAAGAGGTAGATAAATAATTCAAACGTTTTTTTCCTTGTTGCTAAGCTCCAACCCCGGAGGTCTTATGTCTCATGTTTTGACAAAGAGAATTAATGCGAAAGTCTCTGATTTAAACTGAAACTAAAAATTGCTTTATTATGTGGTGGCGTGTTATAATTCTAATCCCAGAGCCCTATTTCATAACCTGTAGCAGCTAGAGACACGGTATTGTTGGGGAATGTCCTTTAGAGTTCAAACACTTGCAAATCTTGTCCTAACTGTATCAGTGGATAACTGTTCTGGCTTGGGATCTGTCCTTTTAAACACGTGGAAAGTTACAAATCATAATCTTAAGTGTATCACTGACCAAGTGTTCTAACTTTTCCGTTTGAAATGTAAGGTCTGCATCTCGGAAGCCCCGTTGCTCGGACGCTGCATCCCACTCCGCCCCCCCCCCCCCCCCTCTAACTGAACAACTGTTCCTAATTTTTTCGTTGGAAATGTAGTCCTCAGCTCGGAAACCTCGTTGCTCGGACTCTGCTTCCTCCCCCCTCCCCCCCGCCTTTTTTCCCCCACTGTGCAAGTTGTCTCTGCCCTCCCAGGTCCAATATGTTTTTCACTTTAGTGCGGGGCTTAAACATGTGCGCGCCGTGAGAGGTTAAAGGCTGATCAGGGCCATTTGAAGTTTGACCATAGGATTGCCAACCTCGCCTTTTCTCGCCCAGAACGCCGCGAGATGTTGTGCCAAGACTGACGTTAGTGTTTGCGGTGACGTAGGCTCCGCGGACTATGGCTTATGTTGAAGTTTGCTGTCATGTGCAGCCCTTGTTTATGTCACAGTAACAACGTTTGTTTTGTCGTGTTACAAGACGTGTTTTGTCGCGGCACACTCGAGGAATTGCCTGTTGGATGCCAGGCCTGATTGCCTCTGAGAGTTTAGAATTCACGGCCAGTCGTGTTAAGCTTGTCCGCAAGCCCAGTTAATTCTTCTCAAGTGTCTCTCATTCAGGGGCGTGATTGCTGCTTCATGCATGTGGACGTTGCTGCCGGATGCTTAACCTGCGTACAACACTTCGCTTAGTTCTTCTTCTGTCGCATCTTCAAACTACGCTGATTCTTCGAGGTATTCTTTGGTTCTGGTTTTGACTGGTTTGTAGTTGTGCTTGCGTGTTTGTGTTGATTTTGCGCCGCGTTATAAACGGTTAGGAACACCCCGTATGTAGTCAGTTGCTGTCGGATACTTCACGTAAAACACGCCGCTTATTTCTTCTTCTGTCGCATCTTCAAACTACGCTGATTCTTCGAGGTATTCCTTGATTCTTGTTTTGGCTGGTCTGTAGCTGTGCATGCGTATTATTTTGTGTTGATTTTACTCGTTAGAAATTGTTATGAACACCCCATACGTAGTAAGTTTTGCCAGTAAGCCAGCCCTGAGATAGTTCGCCAGTTTCAGGGCAAAGAATGCAACGAGCTTACCTCGACCTTCTGTAAAACTCGTCACTGATCATCATGCTTCGTTGGGTCTTCTTGCAGAAATTAATATGTAAAGCGCGGAGAGCACAGTTGTGGTTCGCGCTATATAAGCTTTCCATAATAATAATAATGTGAATAAGACCATGGTTAGGACAAACGAATACTGTCAACAAACAAGGTCATATTCATGTGTCACTCAACTACAGTAAGATTTATGTTTGGTGCAATTTGTAAAAATCAACTTGTGATCTCGATCTTTCGGTGTCGAAAATCCAACTAGAGTCAAACCTATCAATGACGACCAGCACAGGGACTGACCAAGATTGACCATTGTAGACAGGTGGTCGCTATGGAAATGTGTATTCTACATACACAATGTGTCGGGGAATCTTTTGAGGTGGTCGTTGTGGACAGGTGGTCGTTATCAAGATGGGGTCGTTATCAAGAGGTGGTCGTTATCAAGAGGTGTTCGTGATCAAGAGGTGGTCGTTATCAAGATGGGGTCGTGATCAAGAGGTGGTCGTTATCAAGAGGTGGTATCCAGGGCAGCTTTGACTGTACTTTGTAATGGCATGCACATCCAAGTAACGCCAAAACATGAAGATGGGGCATTCTGCGTTCTTGACTTTTGTTCCTGGGACACGTGACCTTTCTGTCGTCTTGACTACAACTTTGATGTCAAAGGCAAGGACAGCATCATTGTCACTGGTGTCCTTTCAGAACTAAGGTCACATGTTGTGTAAATGTGTTTTACAAACATTGAGAAGTGTTGACATTGAACAACGCATCAGAACCCATATATACTGGTAGAATTAAGTGCAAGTTTCGTCTGAGATTCGTGCGTGCATGTTGTGTATGATCTGAAGAACTTAAATACGTTTTAAAGCGTTGTTTTAAGTCTGTTACTGCTGTATAAACCAGCATCTAACTAAACGTGAACTCTGACATGGATTACATAATATTTTCCGTGCGCGCTTGGTCTTGTGCTTACGTGTACACACGAAGGGGAGTTAGGCACTAGAAGGTCTGCACATAAGTGTACCTGGAAGATCGGGCAAATCTCCAACATTTTTCTTTCTTTTTAAAAAAATATAATACACATGTTTACAAGTATTCATTGGCACGTACATCAGTATCATTACATTTAACATACATAATATATGGGTGAAGGTTTGTGAACAGGGAAAGGGGTGTAAGAAGGAGAGAGAGAGAGAGAGAGAGAGAGAGAGAGAGAGAGAGAGAGAGAGAGAGAGAGAGAGAGAGAGAGAGAGAGACAGACAGAGAGAGAGAGAGCCTGAGAGAGAAAGAGAGAGAGAGAGAGAAGAGAGAGAGAGAGAGAGAGAGAGAGAGAGAGAGAGAGAGAGAGAGAGAGAGAGAGAGAGAGAGAGAGAGAGATGGTGGTGGTCGGAGTTATCGTTATACAATACAGGTTCAACTAAAAAAAAAGGCTTGTGGACAGACAAGATATTAGGACACTTATAATAGGAGCAAATCTACAACCTCAGCCCACCAGGCGCGGCCGAGATTCAAACCCGCGACCCTCCGCAAAGGAGGCCACATCGCGTCTTATCGACTAGGCTATCGCGCCCGTTGGTTTTATTTCAGTAGTAGTGACATGCCCATTATGAGAGTGGACTCAACCACGATCCTCTGTGCACTCTGTGAGAGGTAGAGGCTCATTCTTTGCTGACCGGTATTCCACGTCATTGCATTCTGTTGACAGCACGGGGCATTCGTTCCGACTCGTGAGACGAGATGTCTCGTTAAATGACTGCATGAACACAGGAACGTTCTGAACTAAAGGGGGGAGTTTACGTCCTCACAGAAACTATTTCTATTTGGGACAAGAGTTGGTGATACGCTAAAAGAGGAACGTAGCTTTTGAAAGGTAGCTCTTGAAGTCAATGTCCTTTCACCCTATAAAGTTAACCCGCTTTCTCGTGAAGGAGATCTCATACTTCACCGCAGTTCTGTCCACGTTTTTACATGTGTAACCGAGTGCCGAAACACCACAATCACCTTTGGAGGCGAAGTCCAATCAAACAGGATTGATAAGTTTAGAGCTTATTTCTAAGCCCTATAAAAACTGTTATGCATTCGCAAAGGAATCCATGAACATACAGAGAGACAAAAGCCGCCAGACCCCATCTCAAACAGAACTCGACAATCCACAGGAGCTATTTATAGCTCGCAACTTCTAAGGCAAACAACTCTGCAGAGTCTGCTGTGAAGGGCGACGGTAGTCTCCCTGTCACACATGGGACAAGAACTTTCTTTCATTTGAACACGTGAAATAATACGGCCTGGCTTGTTTTTGTGTAAAAAGGGATTTATTGCTGATTAGATTTCGTAAATGGCATAGCTGACAAGTTGGTAAGCTTGTGGTTTCTTTTGAGGTGTGTGTGTGTGTGTGTGTGTTTGTGTGTGTGTGTGTGTGTGTGTGTGTGTGTGTGTGTGTGTGTGTGTGTGTGTGTGTGTGCGTGCATGCGTGCGTGTGTCTGTAATTCCTATCGGACTCGATGCGTTTTTTGTGTTGTTGTTTCGTTTTCGTATCCTGTCGTGATCATAATTATTGTAAAGCTTTTGGTGTTGAATTTGTATTGAACGAAATGTTTCTAAAAAAGAAATCTTATTTTATGTTTCAGATTATGCAGTGACGGAAGCAGCAGTTAACCAGTGAAATCCACTGCTCCGGGTGAATTTTTGATGGGTCATCAGTTCTGTGACTTTCACTGCATCGTCGGCATTTCTGTTTCACGCTAAATTCTTTTTGAAATCCCCTGACAAATTCTATTTTAATTACTCAGCCTGAATGCAGTCCTTATGCTCAATTTGTTTTAGGAATTCGCTCCTATTTAAAATTTGTTTGTTTCGTTTGACCCAACAAATCTTAGATATGTTTTGACCTTCTCCTGCTCGGTTTTGGTTTTTGCAGTAATTTACACCACTGATGCCCGTACTTTTAATTTTCCAACTTTACCGACGTTGTCTCATAGTCGGTCGTCTCTCATCGATATCGTCCCTTCCCCTTACCTACCCCTAAACCCCGTCATTTTTCTCCTTCTCTGATTGTGCTATTTTTATTTCAAAGTCTCTAATTTCCAGTCCCATATTTTCTCTTCTCCTTCTTGCGAGTCGTTTATTCTTCTTCCCGTGCTACTTCCCTCCTCCCTCTCTCAGCCCATCCCCCTTTCTCCTCTATCTATATCCTTCCCCCCTCTCTCCTCCCTCTCTCCTCCCTCTCTCCTCACCTCACCCCTCCCTCTCTCCTCGTCCCCCTCTCTCCCACACCAACCAGCACCCTGGCGGACCCTCTGATGCGATTCCCCATGCACCTCTCCATGTCTACCATCACCGACGACCAACACCACCACCTCCACCACCACCATCCTCGCTACGACCCCCACGACTCCATGGCCTACGAGTACGCCCCGGAAAGTCACCCCCCGGGGGGCGGGGGCAGGGGCGTTGGGGGGAGGCCTATGGGGTACGCGCTTTCTGACATCAGCAGTTCGGACTACACGTCGTCATGGAGACGCAACAGTCGTCAAGGGATACTCCTCCTCGTCACCTTCATCATCGAGCTTCTGCTGCTCGTCTTCGTCGTCATCGTTGAGTATTTCCTCAGGTATGTTGTGAAGAAAGAATAGAATAGAACATAACAGAACATAACAGAGCAGAGGAGAGCAAAGCAGAGCATAACAGAATAAAACAGACAGAACTAGACAAAACAGGACAGAGCAGAACAGAACAGAACAGAACTAGACAAGACAAGAAAGGACAGAACAGAACAGAACAGAACAGAACAGAACAGGACAGGACAGGACAGAACAGAACAGAACAGAACAGAACAGAACTAGACAAAACAGAACAGAACAGAACAGAACAGAACAGAACAGAACAGAACTAGACAAAACAGGACAGAACAGAACAGAACAGAACAGGACAGAACAGAACAGAACAGAACAGAACAGAACAGAACTAGACAAAACAGGACAGAACAGAACAGAACAGAACTAGACAAAACAGAACAGAACAGAACAGAACAGAACAGAACAGAGCACAACACAACACAACAAGACAACACAACACCACACCACACCACACCACACCACACAACACACCACACCACAACACAACACACCACACCATACAACACAACACCACACCACACCACACAACAACACACCACACCACAACACACCAGTCCGCCCCGTGATCGGGAGGTCGTGGTTTCGAACCCCGGCCGGGTCATACCTAAGACTTTAAAATTGGCAATCTAGTGGCTGCTCCGCCTGGCGTCTGGCATTATGGGGTTAGTGCTAGGACTGGTTGGTCCGGTGTCAGAATAATGTGACTGGGTGAGACATGAAGCCTGTGCTGCGACTTCTGTCTTGTGTGTGGCGCACGTTATATGTCAAAGCAGCACCGCCCTGATATGGCCCTTCGTGGTCGGCTGGGCGTTAAGCAAACAAACAAACAAACAAACAAACAAACAACACACCACACCACAACACACCACAACACAACACAGCACATCACGGCACAGCTGCACAGCACAACAGAACACAACACACAACACCATGTAATCAGAGACATACATTCTATCTATGTCTCTGATATAATTAATGAATACAACACGACATAAAATGCTTGATTTTCTGTTGCTTGTTCGCGTCGTCATCATGTAGTATTTCCGTAAGTTGGTCTGCTATGGAATAGGTCGAGCATTGGCACGTGTTTGTTCTGTCCTTTCGTGATTTTGCGTCGTTAACGCCATTGAAGGAGTAGACGATATAAATAGCACTTGCACCGCATAACCCGGAGTATATGAGTGAAATCGACAGAGTTCATCATGACAGACATGAATTATTTGTGCGAATATCTGAGCTGAAGCACGAAGGGATTTGCCGCAAAGAATTTGAAAATAAATGTGCATCGAGATAAGGATGTGTTTTTGATGCGAAGATTTGTGGATGATGAAATCAGTGACAAAATCGTCAAGCTCACACTCGAAAGCTGCAATTGGAGAGAGAGAGAGAGAGAGAGAGAGAGAGAGAGAGAGAGAGAGAGAGAGAGAGAGAGAGAGAGAGAGAGAGAGAGAGAGAGAACTCAGAACTCAGAACTTTATTACATAAGGATAAAGGTTTTAGGCTTAGCCTAATCTTCCAACCTGTCATTGGAACATATACAGAGAATAATTGTAAACGAAAGCAAAGACTGCGCACATACACACACACACACACACACACACACATACACACACCCACGTATACACACACACGCACACACCCACGTATACACACACACACACACACACACACACACACACCCACGTATACACACACACACACATACACACTCACACACACTTACACACACTCCACACACACACGCACACACACACACACACACACGTACACACACACACACACACACACACGCACACACACACATATTCACACACACATGCTCGCGCGCGCTAGCGTGCGCTCGCATACCTACACACATGCACATGCTATCATTTCATACATAAAAGGAACAGTATCTAATCAAAGTATTAACTAGTAAAACATCAAAATAATGGTCGAGTAAAAACATAACAAACAAAACACTTAAGAGCAGAGAGAGAGAGAAAGAGAGAGAGAGAGAGAGAGAGAGAGAGAGAGAGAGAGAGAGAGAGAGAGAGAGAGAGAGAGAGAGAGAGAGAGAGAGAGAGATGTACTATGTTGTGTAAAGCAGTTGAAATAGAACAACTTTCCAGTTTGATCTTCACTGAATAAACTTGAATGACTTCTGTTCTCCTTGCTTTATGCGCGTTTTTGTTTTGTTTAAAAAAACCATTATTTGTTTTTACATTTAGTCAAGTTTTGACTAAATGTTTTAACATAGAGGGGGAAATCGAGACGAGGGTCGTGGTGTATGTTTGTGTTTGTGTGTGTGTAGAGAAATTCAGAGAAAACTACTGGACCATGAATCTTCATGAAATTTCACATGAGAGTTCATGGGTATAATATCCCCAGACATTGTTTTCATTTTTTCGATTAATGTCCTTGATGACGTCATATCCGGCTTTTTGTGAAAGTTGAGGCAGCACTGTCACGCCCTCATTTTTCAACCAAATTGGTTGAAACTTTGGTGAAGTAATCTTCGACAAAGCCCGGACTATGGTATTGCATTTCAGCTTGGACGCTTAAAAACTAGTTAATTAGTTTGCTCATTAAAGTTGTCATTAAAATCGAATTTTCACTACCAGATTTAAAAAGAATTGCATCGTATTCCTCAATTTCTCCTGAATTCAAATATATATACATAATGTCATGTTTACTCTAAAAATGTGCTCAGAATGACAGAAAAAAGGTTAAGTAAGTACTGCGTTTGCACCCTACCCGGAGACGAGCGTGACCCGTCTCTTTTTTGGGTGTGGTTAGTCGAGACTATCTTAAATATAGTCTCGGCGATGACTATTTATTGTGTTTATCTGTTACTTTTAATGCCGACAGCTTGACTAAATGTTTTTATATCGCTTCACGCGACTTGTTTTGTTTGCCATTTCTCATTTTAACGGTTTTATTCCGAACAGATGGACAGACGTGTTTCCACTGCGACGTCAGAACTTCACGTGCACAGACACTAGCATTTCCTGTACGTCACGTGACAAGCAGCTAATGGCGGACTTTGCGTTCAACGCAGACGTTCCAGACGAAGCCATATACGCCCTCAGCTTCTGTGTCCCGCCTCTCGTGGTAGGTGTGCCTGGATTTTGAGATTCACATTTTAGATTGCGCAAAAAAACAAAAACATTATTGCACTTATTTGTTTACCCCAGCTAAAGCAGTATTTCCCGCGTCAATTCATTCATTGGACTCCTAGTCAGGGGAGGGGGGAGGGGGGAGTCCCAATTGTTTCAAAAAGTACACGCTAAATCATAATGCAACATTGCTGAGTAATAAATGAAGAAGAGAGACCATAGAAACTTATGTTTCTTTTACCGCGTCCAGTAACACCAAGAGAGAGAACATTTGTGTGTGTGTGTGTGTGTGTGTGTGTGTGTGTGTGTGTGTGTGTGTGTGTGTGTGTGTGTGTGTGTGTGTGTGTGTAGTGGACAAGAAGGGCATTCCGGAGCAGCTTTCTTTCTCTGAAACATAAACCCAAGTTTGTGGTCAGAATGTATCACACTTCACTTCGGCCTGCATAAACATAGTATGAGGTCAGTTAGAACTATACAGCTGTGTGTGTGCAATGTGGAGACAAGTTACAACTACACATTTTGTGTGTGTGTAATATGGATCAGAGTCTTGTCTCACTGAATGAGTGAAATCGCAGCGGTTTATTGTAATCTTTTCTACCTACCAGGAACAATTCATCGATAAACGATTACTCACCATTATCGGTAACCTTTCTAACAAGATAAATATGACCCAACAGGCATCGATCCATCAAGGAAGTGTTAAACAAAAGCAAGGATAAGGACCAATAGGACTGCAGGATTTGTGTTGACCTTCATAGACTGTTGACCACGACTGTCCTGAAAGAGTAGGCGACCTTGACCTAGTTTTGCACAATGGTGACTTTGGGTTTTTCCAAGCAGCATTTCATGGCGTCATGCCAATATCAAATCTTCCTTGCCATGTTGAGTCCCTTGATGTCAGCTGTATTTTATTGTCCTTATTACTGCGACACCATGTTTTTGTTTCTGGTAACTAATTAAAGCGTATGAAGGTGCGTGGACGGCTGTTCTGAACTGCTGTTCTAACAGCTGACATTGACTACCGCACTACCGAATAAGTACCCCCTCCGCTTGGCCCTGCTGACTGAGATTCTGTTTTCATCCTCTCAGTAAATTAATCTCCAATGTAAGACTTTCTCATTGTAAAGAGTTAATATTCTTACATTGTTGCTGTCTTTTAAATGTGTGTGTGTGTGGGGGGGAGGTGTTGGGAAGGTACTGGTGTGCTCATTGCGTGTTTTGGCTTTGCTGACTAAAAAAGGGGGGTGGGGGTGGCGACGAAGGGACAAGGAGGAGGAGGAGGAGGAGGAGGGTGTGTGTGTGTGTGTGTGTGTGTTAGAGGAACATTGTTTTATCTTCAGAACTACATGACACTTTCTTCTCAAGAAAAGTGGGCAGTTTGTCGTGAAAAATCCAAAACACAGTGAAGGGCTCTGTGCCCCATACGGACATGTAAACAACAACAGACATTGCACTTGATCAGCTGAAAGCAACAAGAAAACAAGGAAATTGTACAAGTTACACCACGTCAATGAATCCCTTCATGTGATTTCATTTTCCTTAAAGCTTGCGACGAACTAAAAGCTGTCAAAGAGACATAAGCGTTGCACCGACAACTGTCGCACAAAGAATAGCGTGAGAAGCAAAGGAGGTCGCCTACTGACCATGTTAAGTTACACAAATCCAGAATCAGGCAGACTGCCAACGCTCCAAATTCAGAACTAAAAATTCAAAAATTGTAGGTATTTGAAACTTTTAACTATTCAATCAATCAATCAATATGAGGCTTATATCGCGCATATTCCGTGGGTACAGTTCTAGGCGCTCTGCAATGATGCCGTGTGAGATGAAATTTTATACGGCCAGTAGATTGCAGCCAATTCGGCGCATATTTACCTTTCACGGCCTATTATTCCCTGTCACACGGGTATAGGTAGACAATTATTAACTGTGCCTAAGCAATTTTGCCAGGAGAGACCCATTTGTCAATCGTGGGATCTTTAACGTGCACACCCCAATGTAGTGTACACGGGGGGTGTTCGGACACCGAAGACAGTCTGCACACAAAGTTGACTCTGAGAAATAAATGTCCGCCGAACGGGGGTTTGAAATCACGCTGACAGCGGCCAACTGAATACAAATCCAGCGCGCTACCAACTGAGCTATATCCCCAAAACGTTACATTTACAGTACATCGACCCAGTGTTATTTGTATGTAGATAAACAGACAGACAAACAGACAGACAGACAGACAGACACACACACAGACAAACAGACAGACACACAGACAGACAAACAGACAGACAAACAGACAGACAAACAGAGAGACAGACAGACAGACAGACAGACAGACAGACAAACATGCATGCAGACAAACACTTATGGTACAAATAATGAAATTATGGTCCTGTAACGTTTCGCTTTGTCAATAATTAACGTTCACATAACCTACAATTCTTGTTTTTTTTATTATGTTAATGGAAAGCTATTTAAGAGGTCGTTATTCTCTTCCTCCTGCACCTGTCATTGACCCATTGTGGTCAGTAGGGGTGTAAGACAACGGTTAACCTTCAAGCGTATCTTTCCTTTTTTGAAATACTTTCTTTCAAAAGCTTGCAGCGTAATACCCGAGCTGTTGTCTGATTTATCCCAAATCGGAGCGCGACTCTTGTTGCTGCTAGCTCTCCACTAGAAAGATGACATTAATTTGAAATGAAAGAAAACAAAAAGATATGCTCAACTATACAATTCCTCGGTAAAATGTGTAATATACGCAGAGGCATTTGTTCACAAAACCAAAATTGTACATGGCATTTTATAGTTTTTAACAGATTCAGTTAAATGCTTCAGTTATAAAAATAGGCACAATTGCATAAACACGATGTGCTTTATACATTTTAATGGATTCCCGTGATTGGGGGCCCGGTAGCTCAGTTGGTAGAGCACTGGACTTGTGATCGAAAGGTCGCAGGTTCGAATTCGGGCCGGGACGGACACGGGTCAACTTTATGTGCAGACCCAGAGACGGAAGCCATGTCCCACCCCCGTGTCATCACAATGGCACGTAAAAGACCTTGGTCATTCTGCCATAAGTGCAGGTGGCTGAATACACCTAAACACGCAGACACTTGGGTAGCGCGACTCCGTTGCTGCTAGCTTTCCACTGGGAGGAAGCGACCCGAATTTCCCAGCGATGGGACAATAAAGTAATGAAAATGAAAAATGAAAAGAAAAAAAAAGATTCGAAACATGAAGGAAAAGCAAGGTTTGCTGCATTCACGAGTGACTTTCTTCTGAGAAATCGCGAATGCTTGCTTCGATTAACTAAAACTCGTGACTTCTTACAATATGTGATCAACACGACAGTCTGATGAGGTCAAACATTTGTTAACACTGTATTGAACCCTGTATTATTTGTCTCTAGTGTTAACTGGCCTACCCAACGCATGTTGGCAAAGTTCATTACGAGTACAGTGCCGTGGACACATTTTGTAGTGCTTCAACGAGTACAAGAAGCTAGAGCTTAAAAAAAAGTCTATCTTTAATGCTGAAAGCCCCAGTAGAGCGCAGAAATTCGAAACTTGACTGTGAAGTAGGTCAGTGTGTCAGTTGTTTTCTCGGAATCAGCAAGGCAGAGGGTTTAGAGTGGTCTCACACCAATTCCTTCTCTAATGAATCCACCTTCCTGTTCCTCACCCTATCACCGCCATAACCCTAAATAGCCACTTATCCCCTCACAACCATGACCCACCACTCCGCCCTTATTCGTTTCCTTCCTCGCTAGCGTCAAAGGGACGTTGTCTACTTTCAGATGCCTTAATTTACTTTTGTCAAAACGATGGTTTATTCTAATTACTTCAGATATAGTCGTTATTGGTAGTGTCGGAGAATATCCATCCTTCGGCATTTGAATATTGTGTTTTGCTGCATACTTCGCTGTTACAAAGCATTGCCAAAAGTAGACTAGCGTTAACTTAAAAACATTTCCCCCGCCATTAGTGCACGTATTTATAAGACTTACATTGATGTCAGCGATCGCCATTTTGCAAACATAAGAAGTATACAGTTCTGCTGTCGTTGAAATCGCATGATTATGACACCCAGGCATCATAAACAATACATCCTATTAGATTATTAGCTAATGCTACGTCAATTGAAATCTAAGTTTTTTTGTACACAACCTCGTTCAATGGCGAATTTGAAAAGGTCATTTTTGGTCAGTACTGGACAATATATCTTAACAGGCGTTATCGTGTTATCGTTATCGTGTTATCGTTATCGTGTTATCGTGTAAATCACAATAAACCCCAACAGGATTTGACATGGAATCTAAGTATCGCTCAGCTTGCATACATACTAATGACTTTTGTCTTGTTTTTGTTGTGTAAATAACATTTTTATTTAAAATTTGTGTCATACTACAATTAATACAACACAATCGAAGCTCAACGCACGACTTGAATTCATGAAGAACTGTGTAAGATGACAAACCGAAACTGCGCCCACGATACCTGTGTAGAGAAAATGAAAACTCCTTCCGTGAAACAAATCGGCATGATTCATAATCCACTGGCCTGATCTTTTGCAGCAAGCGAGATAACACTTGCAAAATAGGCACTCTAAAGAGCTCTTCACAACTGTTTCCTTCTTAAAATGTCAATAATTGAAGTAGCGGTTGAGAGAAAAAAAACAACACCAGGTTTGTGTTGGTCCCAGTCAGGTATTTATATCGTTTTATTGTTGCTATCAAGACTGTCCTGAATTGAGCCCGAAGTCGACTTCGCGAAGACTTCTCGAAGTCTTGTTATCAAAACCTCAGCGCTAAAGCTTCATGCGGCCAGCTTTGGGAAGCATACTTCGCGTAGTGGACTTCGCCCAGTTAAGGACACGCTTTAGTGGTACATTTATGTGGGAATGACACAAGTGCGGGGATAAAGTGAATTGGCTGTAACTTACATACTGTAGCATAGAGAGCTGTGAGTAAAGTCGCCAGCTCCAAACCTTTTCTTTCTCCCAGAAAAAAACACAGCTCCATGAGTGTGCCTGTAGCTTTATGAGGAATCGATATTCCTCAGAAATGCGATAACTTTCATTCCAACGTGTGCTTAGTCATGCCATTAACTTGACTGGAAGCACGCATGTTGTTTGCGTTTCTTTCTTCGCATTATGTTTCAAGTCTTCTTTCGTTTCCTTGCATTTGTACTTCATTTTACATTCAGTCAAGTTCTGATTAAAGGATTTCAGGGTGACTGCGAATCGAGACGATAGTGATGGTGTGTGAGTGTGTGTATACGTGTGTGTGTGTGTGTGTGTGTGTGTGTGTGTGTGTGTGTGTGTGTGTGTGTAGTGCTTCCCTAAAGACTACTGGACATATAATCTATGAAACTGTACATTCACAATCTTCCCTAAAGACTACTGGACATATATCTATGAAACTGTACATTCACAATCTTCCCTAAAGACTACTGGACATATAATCTATGAAACTGTACATTCACAATCTTCCAGATGGTATTCTAAGACAGTTTTTCAGTAGTTTCATCAGTGTCTTTGATGACGTCATATCCGGCTTTTTACTAAAGTTGAAACGCTGTCACGCTCTTATGTTTAAAGAATAAAAAAAATGATTGTAATTTTGGTCTAACATTATTTGACTCAACAATACATTCACAAATACGTTCCAACAACCTACCTTTCTTGTTTTTTAATTCTGAATTTTGGAATGTTGGCAGTCTCTTGGTTTTTGTATTATTTGACTCAGACCGGACTATGGGATTGCATCTCATTTCGGAAGCTTAAAAATTAATCAATTAATTTGTTCTTTAAAGTTTTCATTAACATCGACATTTTTCTTTATACAGACTCATACAATGATTGAAATGAATTCCTTATCAATTTCTGAATCCAAAAATATATATACTCATACTTTTTGGTTATTCTCTAAGTGTGCTCAGATTATAATAAAAAAGGTTTGGGAAAAGTAGGTCTTATGTTAGCATGCTTGATACTGGCTCGACCCGTCTCGGTTTACCAGTTTTGACTAGCCAGGTTTTAGTCGTCTCGACGGGTTTTCAACGTCGAACTTTTCGTTTCAGGCCAATGACTTTTTTTTATACCAGTAGTTTAAGACACCCACACAGCAGTGAAGAGTGGCAGTTGAGTTGGATGAAAGTAATAAGGAACAGTTTCTTCACTTCACTCTCTTCTGTCAATGATATTAGCCCCTTATTGGTATTGAAATGCACTAACAGCTGATAATTTCGGGAACACAACAAGAACTTAAAATGATACAAATACTTGGCCACTAAACATAACCGCGTAGCAAAATTAGAACAAGAATTGTTAGTATTTTAATCAACACTTGAAACCCCTTGACACAATAATTCAAATACTTGGCTACTACACAGTACCACGTAGCAACATTAGAACAAGAACCATTGGTATTTTAATCAACACTCAAGCTCCTTAACACAAGTGCAGGTTCGAAGCCGTATTATCCGTCGTTAATAGTCGAACAGTGACCGAGTGAGGTTTCGCATTTTCTGAGAAACCGCCGTTTAAGTGTGTGCCCTTGAAGAGGCGGAAACAACTGAGTATTGCGCTTGGCACGATAGTGGACAGGGCCGATAATCAGGCAGATAAGACATTGACATTGACAGTGAAATACATTCTGATAAGCATCGCTCCACGGCTATTGCCAGTTGTCTCTCTGACCGGACGCTACAATCCTACGCGAATCTATCAAAAAGAAGAATAGCCTACAGAGTTATCTCCCATATGTTTTTCGCGAGCACTGATCTAAATTTGCGATCAGTATTCGCGAGACGAAAATGATTGCAGATTGGCCGACTTCGACAGTGATCTCCGTTATGTTCTTCACAGTTATGATAAAGACATCGTTCTAAGGTCAAAACAAATCGAAATGTTGGGACTGCTGCCGGAAGGAGACCGTAATATATGGTTTCATCACTGTCAACTGGTTACAGAAAAAATCGTCTGCTCCAGTGAGCGCCGAAACCAAACGGTTGATTATCATGTGACACTTTTGCCATATTTAGAATTGTTTGCACACCCGCGAAAAATAGCTCGCTTGAAACTGTCTTACATATCAATTCCTTTGTAATTTAAAAATTACACAACACCATGAAAAATCATTATCGACGATCGCGAATCTGCTTACATCCATAACACATTACGAAAAGATCTATTAAATATGTAAAAAATCGATTTCCTCGCCAGACAAGGAAAACCAAGGCATCCTGTCAGGGAGAGAATGAGCCAAACTCATTTTGACCTGAGTTCAGGATGAGTGAAATGCACATTAGTGACTAACTCAAGGGGAAGCACTCGTTTATAATATCTAGGACACCATGAATTTGACCTTACTCTGGAAATGTGCTGTGTCATTTCGACACGCCCTCAATGATTAACTGGACAATGGTCCATGACTATGCTAATGCATTTAATGGATTTGAACAGGTGTAGAGTTTTGTTACGCTAATACTTTTGCCTCAGTGGCTCAATTCTGTTCATCGCAATATTTTATTCCGTGCTGGCGGTGACACATTGCTTTCGGCAAACGAAACCCATTCGATTCAGGGATTCAAATCTGATCTGACAAACGCAATAGCTTCGTGGTTTAGACGTCGACCTTCCACGAGGAGGGTTTGGGGTTCAAATCCTGTCTGCCTGCTGAAAGTGGGAGATTTGTCCGATATGCCTGCCTGTCTTCTGTTTGTCTGTATCTCTCTCTTCTCGCCGCTCTCTCTGCGTCTCTCATTTTCTGTTTGTCTCTGTCTCCACCCCCCCCCCCCCTCTCTGTGTACCCCTCTCTCCCACCAGCCGTATCTCCCTTCATTATGGGGGCGAGGACGCCCCCATTCTATACGGATAGTTTCGAGGTTGACCATGGGCAGCGCCATTTTGTTGTGAAATACGTCATCAGTTTGTGTACACAGGAAGTTGTGACATCCGTCACCCTATGGGAGGGGTGACGTCAAAATTGTTCATCTGTAGAAAGTTGTGAAATCCGTCACCCTATGGGAGGGGTGACGTCAAAATTGGTCATCACAGAGTTTGTGTAACACAGGAAGTTGTGAAATACGTCACCCTATGGGAGGGGTGACGTCAAAATTGTTCAACAAAAACATGATATGTCGCATTGTGCAGGGTCAACTGCAACAAACTCAAACCGAGCCATTCATACCTAGCTGTATTTGAGTGACTTATATACCCGACATTTTTATTTCTTATTTTTAGCACAGGTGTAGGAAAAATCATGAACCAAAATGTTATTTATTTTCTAATTTAACATTTTTTTTACAAATATGACCATGGTCTTTTAAACATACAGTGACATTAAACATTGTTATGTTAAAAAAAAGAAAAAAGAAAAAAAGCTTTTGTGCACAAATCAGAAAATACATTGTACATTTTACCTACAGGCCAAACCGTGAGTGTCTGTGGCAAAGCCCGACCCAGGAAATTGCACTGATTTTATATTTAGATCAGAGAGAAATTGTCAAGAACAGGCGCTTGCATTTGGATGTGTCCAATGATAGTAGGTTTGGTTGTGATCAATCAGAATAATGTAGGAATAAAAATGTATGACAGTTTAGTATGATGACATGTAATTCACATATGCTGAAATATGATATTATACATCATGTAATATTATTATGGCTGTTGCCATGACCATGAAACCCAACAAAGGTTTAATGTAATGTAATTCAAAATACCAAAACCGAGCACCTATTAATCTCGTCTTTGCGCGTGAAGATTGAGGCCGTCTGCCAGTAGCGGTTAGGTCATACAGTGGAACCCCTCTCTAGCGACCTTTAAAATGTTGACAAAAATCGGTCCTTGTGGAGGAGGGTCCTTACAGAGGGAGGGGGCGGAGTCAGGGGGCCACAAAGAAAGTCAGATTTAAAAAAAAAAAGAAAACAGAGAAGTTTGAGTTGCTGACGACCGTTCTCTCTGAAAGCAAACTGCTTCGATTTCATGTTTGTCCTTGGTGTCCACCAGTTCTGGTGCATGTACTACCCTGGCCAAGTTTCCTCTCAAGACATCAAAGAGACCGCCCCAGTATACTCTACAGCCTCTGGGCGAACCACCTCTCATAGCTAAAACTGGGTCAATGACCCCTGGGAAGAAGGTCAGTGTCTATAAAAATTTTACTCCTAGGCCTGCGGCCGGGGGGGGGGGGGGGGGGGAGTATACCGGTACCATTTGAGAATCAGACCAAATGAGAATTGAACCATTTGAGAACATCCTTTTTTTTCAATCACTACATCGAAGGCCTGCGGCCCGGGGTTCACATGGGTTGGTTTGTTTGTTTGTTTCAAACCCACACCCATATACACACATTTCCCATTTAAACCATTTGTCGGCCCCCTGTCGATATTTATCGACTAAGTTCCTTGTCTCCTCTCTTAATAGTACCTTGATTCTGCATCACTGGAGAGAAAGTCGCATAATACGATCATGTGTGTTCTTTCTTAGCATCTCTCTCCATAGTGTTGTCCCCCCCCCCCCCCACATAGCATATAACTCCACCAGTTTAGTTCAGACTAATGAGTCAACCAGTCTCTCCTTACTGACCCATTTCACCCAAATCCCGTGCAAAAAGTAGTTGAGTGGGTCAGGTGATGAGTGGCTTACCTGTGTGTTTGCTGTGTCCGCCAGGTTCTAATAGGAGAGATCGGGCTGTGCACCTTCGCGGAGGGGGAGCAGAAGGACATCCGACTGATGAACAAACACTGCGCAGTGCCTCAGATTGTGCGACGACTCCTGCGATTCCTCGGTAGGTGACAGCACTGCACACGTACTGGATATATATAGGCAGAAGGGGGAGGGGGTGGTTGGGATGGGGGGGGGGGGGGCAGAGGATTGTTTGTAGAGGGGATTGAGGATGAGTGTGTGTGTGTGTGTGTGTGTGTGTGCGTGCGTGCGCGTGTGTGTGTGGAGGGAGGGGGGGTTGATGTCTCGGTATGCCGTTACACTGAGCATGCACTGAATGCAGGCAAGAGGGAGAGACTGGGGTGGTGGCTGGGGATTGGAGGTAGGGAGAGAGGGCTCTGGGTGACACTGTATCGTAGTAAGGACCAAACACGGGCTGGGGAGATAAGCCGATAGAGGACCACGATTCCTGGATATAGGTGGCACTGCAACTTCATAAGCGCTGGATGCAAAGGCTGGTTGTAGAAGAATTAGGGAAGAGGTGAGGTGTGGGGAAAGCGAAGGTGGTTCTACAACTGTATCGGCACCGGAGTGGATATGTGCTCGGGAGGCTGGGAAAGAAATAGTTGACTAGACTGTGCACAGAACAGTTCCATGGGGATGAAAACACGGAGATGGAGTGGTGGAGGCCGCTGTGTCGAAAAGAGATGGAGAGGAAGGTGTGTCGTGGATTAAACTGCACTGTGAAAGACATACGACACAGGAAGGAGAGGGGGTGGGGGTGCTGGAGTTAGGTGATTTGTTTAATTTTTTTTTATATAATTTTTTTTTACTGAGAAAACTGATGTGGAGGGGGACGGATATGTGCATGAAAACTGGCTTGGTGACACAAACGGAACACAAACCAGACGCATAATAGTCTCTATCCCTCCGACGGTCTTTTCAGGTGTGTTTGTGTTCGGAGGATTCGCTCTGATGGTGTTCGTGGATGTAACGAAGATCATGACTGGACGACTGCGGCCCGACTTTCTGGAGGCTTGTCAAGTGAACGAAACCATGTGCCCACTGTTCCCGACACTCGGAGACTCTGCCTGTCTCAACTCAGACAAGATGGACATAAGGCATGCAAGGTGAGATAGCTTGCAGTCTCGTAGAGTCCTACCATTAGGCCCCCCCCAAAAAAAAATAGGTGTGGTTAAGGTAACATAGCCCCAAAAAATAGGGTAGGAAGGTAGGCAATCACTTTTTTTTTTTTTACTTTTTTTTCTAATGTGTACAAATTAAACCTACTTGACAGGGAAATAAGTGTGCGACTCGAGCGCTTTCGCTTTCATTGCGTTTTCTGCACTCGGTTTTGTTTTTGTTTTTGTTGTTGTTGTTGTTGTTTTTTTTAACAAATGTAATAAAAAGTTATAGGGTCGGCCCCTAAAAATAGGGTAGGTCGGGTTACCGTAACCACACCTTTTTTTTTTAGGCCTTACAGTGCCCTCTCCAGAGGGAATAGTTCGTGGAAAGTAATATATTTTAGGCCCAAACAAAAAAACGTTTGTTTCCGATGACAAGAGAAAGTAGGGTCAGTTGGGCGTTTTAATTGTTCTTGTTAAGATTTAATTAGTCTTCTTTGTCTTTACACAGGTGCATGCTACTTTTTATTGTCCGGGAACCGTCCGAGATGGGCTCCCCCCTGTATATCGGAATAGAGTATCTTTGCTTGCAAAATCGAGCTTTGTTATTTTTGAGTCACTTGAGAAAAAGTGACTCTATGTAATCGGTCAGTGTTAGTCTGTCCGGCCGGCCGTCCGGCCGG
Source organism: Littorina saxatilis (assembly GCF_037325665.1). NCBI lineage: Eukaryota > Metazoa > Mollusca > Gastropoda > Littorinimorpha > Littorinidae > Littorina > Littorina saxatilis. The sequence goes on along the minus strand of NC_090249.1, from coordinate 2,600,405 downwards.
CCGGCCGTAGACACCACCTTAACGTTGGACTTTTCTCGGAAACTATCAAAGCGATCGGGCTCATATTTTGTTTAGTCGTGACCTCCAATGACCTCTACACTTTAACGATGGTTTCGTTGACCTTTGACCTTTTTCAAGGTCACAGGTCAGCGTCAAAGGAAAAATTAGACAGTTTATATCTTTGACAAAGTTCATCGGATGTGATTGAAACTTTGTAGGATTATTCTTTACATCAAAGTATTTACATCTGTAGCCTTTTACGAACGTTATCAGAAAAACAAGGGAGATAACTAGCCTTTTCTGTTCGGCAACACACAACTTAACGTTGGGCTTTTCTCGGAAACTATAAAAGTGACCGGGCTCAAATTTTATGTGAACGTGACTCATTGTGTTGTGAATAGCAATTTCTTCCTGTCCATCTGATGCCTCATATAATATTCAGAACTGCGAAAGTGACTCGATCGAGCGTTTGCTCTTCTTGTTAATTATGTTTGTTAACAGGCCTGTACCTCAGCGGTCGCTACAATACGGATTTGTTTCTGTGTGTTCGCAGGACGTCTTTTCCGAGCCTGAACGCTGCTTTGTCATCATATGCTGCACTCTTTATATCAGTGAGTGTTTTTCTTGGATATTATTCTATATAGCTATTCTGATGGACACGTGGGGGAATTTGGGGGCTGTGATTGGATGGTCTCTTCCGATCATCAAAGCATAATGCTACGGAAGTCGGCCATTTTTGCCAATATCCAAAAGCATATTGGCAATAACAAAGACGCATGGTTCCGGTTTACCCATCTGTACCACACGATGTTTCAATCGACAACAGCTAGCATACACTGACAAATTGAAATTCTTCTCGGGAATGTTTTTCAGCTTTACAAATGTCGATAGCATACCCTTTTCTGCTAACTTCCCGATGAAACAGGACTAAACCAATTATTTTCTGTCCCTAAACACCACAAAATGCCCAAAGTCGAAAGATGTAGTACAAACAGGGGAGTAAAACGGAACAGCCGTTTTTGTGTGCCTGTGTGAGCTCACAGTTGCCGACTGACACAAACTTTCGCATTCGGCTTTTCTTATCTCGTAACTCCACACTTCCCCTCTGAAGTATTGATGTACAACCAGTGGCACTAACATTCATGTAGCTGAGGTTGAAAATTCGCTTCATGACGAGACAAGTATAAATGCCATTCACCCAAACTGAAAACTTCGCTGCCGTCTGCTCGTGTTGTACGGATTAGCTGTTCTCTTCTCCTCCCCTTGTTGCATCCTAGTTCTTCAGTTGTTTCTTGTTTTCCGTTGATGTTGTGTTTTGGTCTTCTTCATAAGTAGTCTTGTTCAAAATTAAAAAAACTTCTTTTTGTTGTATACGAATGAACTAATAAAAAGCTGTTTAACAGCTGTGTTGTCAAATCGAGTTTTTTTCCCAAGTCAGTGTGGCGCCTGCGCAAAAAAACTAATGCGCATAAGAAACGGCGTCTGCTATCAAAACCTGAGATCAACGCATCGACACAAAAACTGTCATTTTGTAAGTTTGGAACAACAAATCAAGGTCAGAACAGCTATATAATCGCTATTGTATTTTCAGCGTAGCAATAGGGTCCGATATTTAAACTCGAACAAGTATAATGCGACTCGTCTTCGACTCGTCGGCATTATACTTGTCTCGTCTAAATGTCGGACCCTATTGCTACGCTGAAAACACAATAGTTGTTAATATCGTTATTGAGCTTTATTTGACTAAATTGAAACGGAAGTGGTTGACCTAGTAAGCTAAAGTGAGAAAAAAATGGCATGAGTTTGACGATAATTTGACACATGGTCATAAAAGCAGGTCATTTTTTCACAGAGTAATAAGCAGTAACAAACTGAACATGTTATTTACAAATTAGGGCCAATAACAATTGTAAATAAGTAAGAATACGATACTCTGGGATATCTCGTGAGTATTAAAAAATGTCTTTAAGAATACCGTACATGCATGTTGTACAACAAAAGTCAACAACAAGTAAAACAGCACTCATTAAATGTTTACTAGCGATTGCAACGTGTCCTTTTTCATCAGAGCTTCCAATGAGTAGCAAGCTGATAGTCCACTTGGAGTTTTTCTTTAACGAAAACAAAACATTAAAAAAAAAAAAAACACGTTTTTGTGTGTGTGTTATTTTTCTTTTTCTCACGTTCTAATATTATCACGAATATCTCTTGACCCAGGAATATATCCACGCAGTTTTTTTTTCTCACATACAAAACAACGTTTTTGTGTGTGTGTTATTTTTCTTTTTCTCACGTTGTAAAATTTTCACGAATATCTCTTGACCCAGGTATTATGTATGCACGGAGTTTTCTTTTTCTCACATACCAAAACAAATTTAATAAAAAAATAAATAAAAAAGGATTTGACTCACGTTGTAAAAATTTTACATATCTCCTGACAAGTTTTCTTTTTCTCACATAACCTTTTTCTTTTCTCACGTTGTAATTTATCACGGATATATCTTGACTCAGGTCTATATCCACGGAGCCATGCGATCTCACTCTGTGCGAGTGCTGAGACCTTTCCTAGCCCTGGTCTTCATTCTGCTCGCCCTGTTGGGGGGTCTGGCCGAGTACTCTCGCTGTGTTAGCCACCTCAGTGACATCGCTGTGGGCTTTGCTGCTGGCATCGCCATGTCCATCTATCTGGTCAGTATTGATAATTGTTTGTACGTGTATCACGTTTGTGTTTGGTTTTGATGGAGGCGATCAGATACACCCCGAAACATGGCATATGCGTGTAGTGTTATTAACATTGAAATCCAAAAAAAACCAGATAGACTGCCAACTTCCAAAATTCAGAATCAAGAAACAAAAATTGTAGGCTATTGGAACGTTTTGTCAATATTTAAACGTTCGAATAGCCTACAATTCTTGTTCTTTGATTCTGTGTTTACGTTGTTTTTATGCGGGCATTGCCACATGTCTCGATCTCTATCTGCCGAGTAGATGTCATTGGTTTTTGGTTTGCCGTTGTGTGTTGCTGTGGTGATGGTCGTCGTTGACAGAAATAAAATAGATAAAATATCCTTTGTTCATTGTGTGATCGCTGTGTCATTCACGTCAGAGGCATTGTTGTAGACTTTGCCTGTGGCAATGCCATCTTCTTCTTCTTGTCGTTCGCTGTTAGATCGTCAGTCCGGACTGTTGTAGACTTTGCCTGTGGCAATGCCATCTTCTTCTTCTTGTCGTTCGCTGTTAGATCGTCAGTCCGGACTGCAGGGCGAAACGTGCTGTCCTCTCCAAGTCCTCTCTGGGGCCGTATAGCTTCTTTTGTAGCGCTGTCTCCTCTGGCCAGGTGGTGTCCCTCAGAGCACTGTGGTATGGACAAGCTTGCAGGATGTGCTCTGCTGTCTGATTCTTGCCACACGGACATAGGGGGGGAGGGAACTAGCTTCAGCTTTGTGGCCATATGATGGTTTAGTCTGTTATGTCCAGTGCGGAGTCTGAGTAGGACGACTTGTTCTTCTCGTTGGAGCAGGTGGTAGTCATCTTTCTCCGCTCTGGTTTTCCTCTTGCCATAATGTACAAGTCATTCCTTTCTCTGCATCTGATCAATAAACGCAGTGTGTTAACCTTGATGAGAAGAAAATGTAAGTTTTACGCCCTCACGGCAAAGCCATTAGGGGCATGTTACACGGGAAAACCCGGCTTTGTATGAAAATAAAAAATAAAAATGCAGGGGGGGGAGGGGGGGAGGTGTAGACAGCTGGCTGCCGGCTGCTAGAGGAGACCTGAAATGGGCTAGAGACCGGGTTGGGTCGTCTTGGGTCAGTGCTGAAATGGTTACTTTATTGGCTGTTGGCCGAACGGACACCCGGGCTTCATATTTTTGCATGCATGTATTCGTGTTTCCTTGATGTTTTGTTATTGTCAGGTATTCAATCCCAGAATCAATTCTGTCCAGTGAGACAAAAAGAGAGAGACAGAGGGGCACAGACAGACAGACAGATAAACAGACAGATAGGCAGACATACATACATACTGACAGACAGGCAGACAGGCAGGCTGGCTGGAAGGCAGACAGACAGACGGATAAAAACAGATAGGGTGAGATGCATAATTTCGTCAGTTCTGAAACCGCAACTGTAATGAGCAGTTTGTTAATGTTTTCTACGGGACACGAAGTCTTCTGTCAATGTCAGAGTTTCTAACGCAGCTTATAATTATTACAGACCTGCTAGTGCTTTATCCCTCTCCGTGTGTACACACAAGCACAAGACCAAGTGCGCACGGAAAAGATTCTGTAATCCACGTCAGAGTTGGGTGGGTTATAGAAACACGAAAATACCAAGCATGCATCACCCGAAAGCGGCGTATGGCTGACTAAATGGTGGAGTACAAAAACGGTCATACACGTACAAATCCACTCGTGCAAAAACACGAGTGTACGTGGGGGGTTAGGCCCATGAACGCACAAGAATAATAATTATAATAATATCAGTTTGTGTTTGCAGACAGTGTACGTGCTCAACCAGTTCCAGGAACACCTGTCACAGTCTGAGATGGTCCACATGATGCGGGCTTTTATAGCAGACACTTACCTGCCCTATGAGGTCAGTAATACCCTTGGGTTCAACACAATTTTATTCAATAGACAAGCCATAAAACAATTAACAGTATGCAACGAACTCAATGCCCTTATTTCTCCAACGGTTCCAGCAAGGCATTGTCTTACTTTTCAAAGAACGCCTTTAAATACGCCAAGACTTACTGATGCTTTACACCGATGCGATTTTGTTTCGGTCCAATGCAGGAAAATAAACGATTTTCGGAAATATCTCTATTGGATTTACACTGGTTCTGAAAGAGTGAGTACCCTTGCATTTGCACGGACAAACATTGTCACGTGCTTCCTGTACATGTGTTTGAGACACGCCCTCTCGCTAGTGATTGGTCTATATAATATCACCAGGAAAAGTTTCCCCACGTGACTCACTCTTTTGTACACACCCGACAGAGTTATTTCCGGAATTTTTCTATTGACACGGACTTGACCATTTTGGGTTGGTCGGGCTTACAATTTCAAATGATCAATCAATCATCAATTTCCAACAACCAGTTAATTAAGTTGCAGCCGAGTCTCCAAGAGGTATGACGGTTGATAATTTAGCAAGGTTGTTCTCTTTGAGAGTGCACGCCGAGAAGAGCAATACAGAACAAACGCGGCTGCTTCATCCCACATGTTCCCCAACAAAAGCGGAAAAAGAACTGAACTGCATTCCTAAACATGTGTAGCTGCGGAATACTTTGTTAATACTGACCAGATACCCATGCGTGGTATTCTCTCAGGTGCAAAGAGACTGGTTCCTCATCATTCTCACTCACTCTATTACACATGTCTATTATAAAATTGTATTCTGTGTAGACCCTTCCACCAGCATCTTAGACCACTCTTTGTACATTTTCTTTTAATAGATGATTGTCATTTGTTTTACCTCATGTCTGCCCTGCGTGTGATGGTGTGATCGTGACTGCTGTAGTGTGGGCGTGTGTGTGTTGGTGTGTATGTCAGTGTATGTGTGGGCGTGTGTGTGTGTGTGTGTCAGTGTGTGTGTGGGTGTGTGTGTGTGTGTGCGTGATTTTACCAACACTACGCGAAATTCCTTGTGCTTTAAATGTTTTTTAATGTCACTTGGCTCAATAAATACTGTATTCTGTATTCTGTATTCTGCATGTATAGAGCTTACTTTCCTGTGTTTATCGGAACATCAACTGATTTTTTCTCTTCGTTGTGGTGTGTGTGTGTGTGTGTGTGTGTGTGTGGGGGGGGGGGGGGGGTAGTTATACGTTGGTACCATTTTATTTTCAACTTACAGCTGCGTCGCATAGAGAACGTAGGATGTACACTAGGTTTTTGTCTAAAAGAAAGGCATTGCACATTGTTTTGAAATTTTTTTTTAAAGATTTGTAATTGCGTTCTTGGGTATTTTAATAAATACCAAACAGCATATACGGCATTACACATTTCTATCGTCCCGTTTTCAGGACAAATCTCACCTGACTCGACCCTCTGACCACCTGTCGTCCATGCACATCCCCCGGGCCCACATGACCCCCGTCCCTCCCTCCAGGATGTCGGACGCGGGAGAGGGGAAACACCAGCGTCGTCGGCCGCACAACACCTTCCAGCGGGACCTGTCTCAAAGCGTGGACTACCACAGGAGACACCAGTCCTACCTCCACGCTGGGTCCTCTCACATGTAGGGAACAGCCTGGTAGACGAGCGAGGGTCTGGTTGACTTGGATGTTGTGAAAGAGTTGTTGAAGCTGAGTACAGACACTGAGTGCTGTTGTCGTGAAGGACTCTACAGAGAGCAGGTAGGGAGTCTGACACTGAGTGCTGTTGTCGTGAAGGACTCTACAGAGAGTAGGTAGGGAGTCTGACAGACACGGCCCCGGAAGATCCGGATGCTGTGAAGAAGTTGTGATAGCAGAGCACAGACAGAAAATGTGTGGACAACAACAAGCGACAAGAGTCCTATCATCACGCTTGGCCTTCTCACAGTTGGAGACAGGGCCTGGAAGATGATGAGAGCCTGGCAAACCAGGATGTTGTTAAGGAGTTACGGAAGGGGAGCTAAGACACACATGTACGTGGACAACCACAAGAGACACGGTACCAAACCCTACCTTTACGTTTGGTATTCGTACATGTAGATAGCGTGCCCCGTAGACAAGGTCTGGCAGGCCAGGATATTGTAAAGGCGGTTTTGAAGCAGAGCACAGACACGGACAATGTGAAATATCACCAGGGCTACTACCTTCATGTTGGGTACTCTCACATTATAGGCAGAGGACCTAACAGATGAGACGAGCATATTGTGAAAGAGTTGTGGAAGCAAAGTACAGACACTAAATACATGTCTTTTTGTGACGAACTCTGGAAGTCAAAGTCTGGCCCGCGTAGAACGCACAACACATGTACTGGATGATAGTGTTAGAGTGAACCTGAAACGACTGTTCCTGTTGACGTGAAGCATACATACTGATTGATGTAGTTGTAAAGAAGTTAGAGAACGTGTGCCGATTGCTGGCAGAAGTTTACATGATCACAACGATGACAAGCTGCTGACATCTCTCGAAGATGTCTCTTTGACATTTAGGAAGACATGTCGGACGACTAAGATTGTGCAAGCAGATTGTGGGATAGCACTGATGTGGGTGTAACACAGTGGTTGGTACCCAGACTTTGCTGCAGGCAAACGATGGAACAGGTACTAAACCAGTTCATTGTCAGTGGATAGTGCGAGATTAGCACGAAAAGCTCATGTGTTAATAACAAAAATGGGGTGTTGAAACCGATTATTATATAGCCATGAATTGCTGACGAGAAGTCTGACCTTTCCAGAAGAAGTACGTACTCGCTGCAAAGAACAAATACCCGTAGTGACACAGAACTAACCACTTGATGTCGATGTTGTGAGAGGATAGAGTGAGAAGAAAGTGTCTGCGTAAGAAGCATCACCGAATGGTGGCAGAACTTGCAAAAGCCTTGGAGATAAATTTACAGAGTTTACAAAACAGATACGTTGCTAGCTAGAGACGAAGGGTGGGACGTGACTGGCAGCCGGCTATGAAGCGTGTGGGGACCGCTTCAAGAGATTCGACAATATCGATCCAACTTTTGTTCAACATTTGGAAGCCTTAAAAAGCATAGGCTAAAAAATACATTGCAAAAGATTGGAGTGTCGTCAGATTACCTAAGAGGGTGAAATGCTTCGACATTAATGTCCACACATTTCAGCAAGGTGTGCCGGAGAAAGGAGTGTGCGAGTGTTCTCTGTTCTGCTCAATTGAATGAGGAAAGGGGGACAACAAGAGTCTGCTTTGTGAGATCAGAGATTACTGTTTATATAAGCTAGTCAGTGATGTTGTTGTTGTTCATTGTTTGTAAAGTGTGTCTTGCATGCCCATATTAGTGGGCACGTTTACGCCTACAATCACCCACCAACCAATAATTATCTAGTCGCCTTTTTAATGTCCGTTTTTGGATTATCTACGTTCATTATGTGGTTCTTTCTATGCAAACATATTTTATGAATTGTATGACATGATGATATATATATATATA
>NC_090249.1:2577292-2582292 GCF_037325665.1 Littorina saxatilis | reverse complement strand
TTTATTACATTGAATTACAAGTTTCCAAGAAGAGAAATGAAAACACTTTTGATAATCGTTGTTAAAGTTGTAACAACAGTAAACTTGAAGTTTAATGAAGGTCAGTCAAACTGTCTAAACAAACGAGGCTCGTGACAGTCTAAATATAAACAAGACCAGGAACATTTTTTCTTTTTCATTTTTTCCTGTTAATTTGCAACACATACGTTTAAAAATGTAGCTTCACAAAATGTTAGCAAACACGAAAATATTCAAAATGTATGAACCAAGACTGTACCCACTGAGACCACGAAAAACTGTCATAGATTTACCAGATTTTCATTGTGTCTGACATGAAAACCTTGCTGTGCGTGAAGTCTGGGTGGCCGAGTGGTAACGCACTTGCGCTCGGAAGCGAGAGGTTGCGTGTTCAGGCCTGGGTCAGGCCGCAATTTTCTCCCCCCTTTCCTAACCTAGGTGGTGGGTTCAAGTGCTAGTCTTTCGGATGAGACGAAAAACCGAGGTCCCTTCGTGTACACTACATTGGTGTGTGCACGTTAAAGATCCCACGATTGACAAAAGGATCTTTCCTGGCAAAATTGTATAGGCATAGATAAAAATGTCCATCAAATACCCGTGGGACTTGGATTAAAATAAAACAAAATTCCATCTCACACGGCATTAAGTCTCAGGAAACATGAATACACGCATGCAGGAAAAAAAAATATGGGTAGCGCCGTATGTATGGTAGCTCGCTTTCCCCGGGGAGAAAGCAGCCCGAATTTCCATGAGGGTAACCTCACTGGACTGTAAATATTATCCAATCCAATCCAATCCAAGTCTCGAAGCTCTGACGTCATAATTTGATGAAAAACATGGATTTCTATTCTTCTATTTTTTATTTTATTACCCAAACTCAGTCCTCTTGTGACTTTGACATTTGGCGAAGACTAAACAGACCTAAATGAGTGTGAATTGTCATAGCTCAAGTTTTAATAATTTTGAAAAAAACAAGAAATTCCTCCGAGGTAGGAAAAACACCCCCGTCCTTACCTGAAGTCAGAAGTCAGAAGTCACAAGTCAGAAGTCAGAAGAGAGAAAGTCAGAAGTCAGAAGTCAAAAGTCAAAAGTCAAAAGTCAGAAGTCAGAAGTCAGAAGTCAAAAGTCAAAAGTCAAAAGTCAGAAGTCAGAAGTCAGAAGTCAGAAGTCAGAAGTCAGAAGTCAGAAGTCAAAAGTGAGAAGTGAGAAGTGAGAAGTGAGAAGTGAGAAGTCAAAAGTCAGAAGTCAAAAGTCAAAAGTCAGAAGTCAGAAGTCAGAAGTCAGAAGTCAGAATGTAAACACAGGGTCCATTGCGAAAGGGTACGTCGAGGTAGAACTATTCTCACTGCCACCAACTGAGAAGGTTATTTCCCTTTGACCATTAATATGTCACTCTTAATCTTAATCCACCAATAACTCCCTAACCGTGTGTTTGACTGGTCCCAATTTTTGTAAGGACCGTCTCAGGAATGTATAGAACCTGTTCACCAAGTTTGGTGACGATCGGTCCGTTCATTCTTGAGATCTATATGCGAACACAAACACACAAACACACAAACAAACAAACACATCCAGTGAAACCTATACACACCCCTATACCGGGGGTGTACAAATTATTGTCCATGTTGTGATTCAATCTTGAGAAATCCCACGAAATTCAACCAGATCATTGTTAGGTTATAAACTCGAACAAAGGATATTTATACATTGTTTAACAAATGCACAAACAAAAGAGGCGGCAAACAAAAAGGAAGTCATCATCATTGGAGATTATACCGCAACATTTGTGCATTCCATAGATCCTTCAGTAAACGGGGTGCACGGGCTGTAAGAAAACAGCCAGCTTCCTGAGCTGTCCGACTGGTCGGAAAATCTGAAAAATTAACAAGTCGCGTAAGGCGAAAATACAACATTTAGTCAAGTAGCTGTCGAACTCACAGAATGAAACTGAACGCAATGCCATTTTTCAGCAAGACCGTATACTCGTAGCATCGTCAGTCAACCGCTCATGGCAAAGGCAGTGAAATTGACAAGAAGAGCGGGGTAGTAGTTGCGCTAAGAAGGATAGCACGCTTTTCTGTACCTCTCTTTGTTTTAACTTTCTGAGCGTGTTTTTAATCCAAACATATCATATCTATATGTTTTTGGAATCAGGAACCGACAAGGAATAAGATGAAAGTGTTTCTAATTTGATTTCGACAATTCAATATTGATAATAATTTTTATATATTTAATTTTCAGAGCTTGTTTTTAATCCAAATATAACATATTTATATGTTTTTGGAATCAGAAAATGATGGAGAATAAGATACACGTAAATTTGGATCGTTTTATAAATTTTTAATTTTTTTTACAATTTTCCGATTTTTAATGACCAAAGTCATTAATTAATTTTTAAGCCACCAAGCTGAAATGCAATACCGAAGTCCGGGCTTCGTCGAATATTACTTGACCAAAATTTCAACCAATTTGGTTGAAAAATGAGAGCGTGACAGTGCCGCCTCAACTTTCACGAAAAGCCGGATATGACGTCATCAAAGACATTTATCAAAAAAATGAAAAAAACGTTCGGGGATATCAATCCCAGAAACTCTCATGTCAAATTTCATTAAGATCGGTCTAGTAGTTTGGTCTGAATCGCTCTACACACACACACAGACAGACAGACAGACAGACAGACACACACACACACACACACACATACACCACGACCCTCGTCTCGATTCCCCCCTCTACGTTAAAATATTTAGTCAAAACTTGACTAAATATAAAAAGACAAGTAATTAACGTAGCCCCTCCTTCTGTCTCTCTGTGTCTGTCTGTGTCTGTCTCTGTGTGTCTGTCTGTCTGTCTGTCTGTCTGTCTGTCGCTCTCTCTCTCTCTCTCACAACATGGACAATATTTGTTCCATCAGTTTCAATCCGGTTTTCGGTCCAAGCATTCTTGCCACACAGCTCTTACGTCTCTCTGCGAAGCTTGGCTGTCAGCAATGAACAAGTCTGAAGTTACAGGAGCATATTTTTTGGACTTTAAGAAAGCATTTGACTTAGTCGATCATTCCATATTGCTGAAAAAATTACACTATTATTTGAGAAACGATTCGGTCTGTGACTTCTTTAAATCGTATCTTGCTGACCGGACACAGTATGTCACTCTACAATGCCAGAATTCGTCTACTGCACTAGTAAGACATGGCGTCCCTCAAGGGTCTATATTAGGACCTATTCTCTTTTGTATTTACGTTAATGATTTGCCTTTACATGTATCGGATGATAAAGTCAAATGCGAGTTTTTTGCAGACGATTCGTCTATCCATACCAGTAACACCTCGTTGGAATCAGTAAATTCTTCCCTGAAGAACACTTTGGACGAAGTTGCGAAATGGTGCACATCAAATGCCATGATACTGCACCCAGAAAAAACTAAAAGCATTGTTATTACCACAAGACAAAAGCATCAGCTAAGTCCTCTTAAATTACAACTGACCTTAGGTACAACTCAAATACAGCAAGTTAAAGAACACCGCATACTTGGTGTAACTGTTGATGAAGAAATGAAATGGCAAACACACATAAGCAACCTCTGCAAAGTGTTATCAAGGAATTTGTATTTGCTGTCAAAACTCAAACATTATGCGAAGTCTGAAACATTAAAAATGTTCGTTCATGCTCATATAATGCCTCATATTAATTTTGCTTCGACGTGGGATGGCTGCAGCGATCTTCACTTATTAAAACTCAATTCTTTGTACCGTCGTGCTGCAAAACTTATCCTGTATGAATCGCACATGTCTACAGAAATGAAGTTAAACATCCTTAATTTCCTTCCCCTAAAAACCCACCTTGCATACAATAAGGCTGTCTTTATGTATAAAGTAGTTCATGGTGATGTGCCCAGTTATGTGCAATCCTATTTTACACATGTTACGAAGAGGTATGGGTCTCAAAATTTACTTCCTCCAATTCCTCGTATAGATCTTTATAAATCCAGCTTAGCTTTTTCAGGATCATCTCTGTGGAATTCTTTGCCAATAGAAATCAAACGATCCGCATCATTAAAGGCCTTTAAAAGGCAGTTGCACACACATTTGAGCACACTATAAACTGCCCCTGCTGTCTAGTTTCCATTGTGTACTCGGATAATGTATGCAATGCTCTTAAGTGTTTTGTTTTTTATGTTTATACTCGACCATTATTTTGATGTTTTACTAGTTTAATACTTTGATTAGATACTGTTCCTTTTAGGTATGAAATGATAGCATGTGCTTGTGTGTAGATATGCGAGCGCACGCTCGCGCGCGCGAGCATGTGTGTGTGTATATGTGTGTGTGTGTGCATGTGTGTGTGCATGTGTGTGTGCATGTGTGTGTGTGCATGTGTGTGTGTGCATGTGTGTGTGTGTGTGTGAGTTTATGTGTGCATGTGTGTGTGTATACGTGGGTGTGGATGTGTGTGTGTGTATGTGCGCAGTCTTTGCTTTCGCCTTTACAATTATTCTCTGTATATGTTCCAAGGACAGGTTGGAAGATTAGGCTAAGCCTAAAACCTTTATCCTTATGTAATAAAGTTCTGAGTTCTGAGTTCTGAGTTCTCTCTCTCGCTCTCTCTATCTCTCCCTCTCTCTCGCTCTCTCTTTCGATCTCTCTCTCGCTCTCTCTCTCTCTCTCTCTTTCGCTCTCTCCCTCTCGCTCTCTCTCTCTCTCTCTCTCTCTCTCTCTCGCTCTCGCTCTCTCGCGCTCTCTCTCTCTCTCACTCTCTCGCGCTCTCTCTCTCGCGCGCTCTCTCTCTCTCTCTCTCTCTCGCTCTCTCTCTCTCTCTTTCGCTCTCTCCCTCTCGCTCGCTTTCGCTCGCTCTCTCTCTCTCTTGTGCTCTCTCTCTCTCTATCTCCCTCTCGCTCTCTCTCTCTCTCGCTCGCTCTCTCTCTCTCTCTCGCGCTCTCTCTCTCTCTCGCACTCTCTCAAGTCTCTCTCGCTCTCTCTCTCG
>NC_090249.1:2569575-2577092 GCF_037325665.1 Littorina saxatilis | reverse complement strand
TGTATGTGTATAGAGCGATTCAAAGTAAACTACTGGACCGATCTTTTTGACACTTGACATGAGAGTTCCTGAAAACGATATACCCAGACTTTTTTTCATTTTTTTGATAAATGTCTTTGATGACGTCATATCCGACCTTTGTGTAAAAGTTGAGGCGGCACTGTCACACCCTCATTTTTCAATGAAATTGATTGAAATTTTGGTTAAGTAATCTTCGACAAAGCCCGGACTTTTGTGTTGCATTTTAGCTTGGAGGCTTAAACATTAATTGATGACTTTGGTCATTAAAAATCTGAAAATTGTAATTAAAATTACTTTGATATAAAACGATCCCAACAAAATTTCAGCTCGTTCTTGATCATTTTCTGATTCAAAAAACATATAAATATGTTATATTCGGATTAAACACAAGCTCTGAAAATTAAAAATATAAAAAAATATAATTGAAATAAAATTTCCCAAATCGATTTAAAACATAATATCATCTTATTCCGTGTCGGTTCCTGATTCAAAAAACATATAGGTATGATATGTTTGGATTAAAAACAAGCTCAGAAAATTAAAAAGAAAAGAGATACAGAAAAGCGTGCTATTCTGCTCAGCGCAACCACTACCGCGCTATTCTGGATCGTCAATTTCACTGCCTTTGCCACGAGCGGTGGAGTGACGATGCTACGAGTATACGGTTTTGCTGAAAAAATGCAGTGCGTTCAGTTTCATTCTGTGAGTTTGACAGCTTGACTAAATGTTGTATTTTCGCCTTACGCGACTTGTTCTTTAATTTCTGTTACTTTTCAACACAGTAAGTTTTAAAGATTTAGCTTCAAAAATGTTAGCAAACACAAAAATATTCAAAATTCAAAATGTATGAACCAAGACTGTACCGACTGGGACCTCGAAAAACTGTCAGAGATTTACCAGACTGTCATTGTGTCTGGCATGAAAACCTTGCTGTGCGTGCAGTCTTGAAGCTCTGACGTCATAATTTGATGAAAAACATGGATTTCTATTCGTCTTCTTTTTCTTTTCTTTTTTTACCCAAACTCAATCATGTTGTGACTAACCAGACCTGAATGAGTGTGAATTTTCATAGCTCAAGTTTCAATAATGTAGAAAAAAAAGATTATTGTCTATGTTGTGATTCAATTTTGATTCTGTTGTGACCGAGAAATCCGACGAAATTCAATCAGATTATTGTTAGGTTTTAAACTCGAACAAAGGATATTTATCAAGCAAATGCACAACCAAAAGATGCGGCAAACAAAAAATTATATCATCATCATTGGAGATTATACCGCAACATTTGTGCATTCCATAGTTCCTTCAGTAAACGGGATGCACGGGCTGTATGAAAACAGCCAGCTTCCACTGCTGTCCGACAGGTCGGAAAATCTGAAAAATTAAAAAGACAAGTAAATAACGTAGTCCCTCCCTCTGTCTGTCTGTCTGTGTCTGCCTGTCTGTCTGTGTCTGTCTGTGTGTCTGTGTGTCTGTCTGTCTGTTTCTCTGTCTCTGTATCTCTCTCTCTCTCTCCCTCTCTCTGTTTCTCTCCCTCTCTCTCTCTCTCTCTCTCTCTCTCTCTCTCTCTCTCTCTCTCTCTCTCTCTCTCTCTCTCTCTCTCTCTCTCTCTCTCTCTCTCTCTCTCTCTCTCTCTCTCTGGTGGTTACTCACGGCGGGTTTCCAGTGATCGGGGTCAAGTCGAGCGTCCCTTTGTCAGAAGTACACTTGCAAGGACCATCCTGAGTACAATGGGTCCCGGGACCGGGACCCCTTCCGGAAAAACAAGCGTGTTTACTGGTCAGGGTCATGTCCTGTAAATTAATCAATCGATAAGTCGATCGAGCGACCAATTAAGCAATCAACCAATCAATTGATCAATCAATCAATCAATTATTCAATCAATCAATCAATCAATAATTCAAGCAATCAAGCATTCAATAAATACACACACACACACACACACACACACACACATAAATGGGGATTAGAAATTAATAAAGATAAAACTCAGATGGTGGTTTTTTGCAAAATAACCCCCAAAATAAAGACAATATTCAAATGCGGTGAAAATATAATCAAAACAACCGACCAATACAAATATTTAGGCATGATATTTAATCAAAATGGTAAACTAACTTTGGCGCAAGAACATTTAAGTAAACAAGGAAATAAAGCAGCATATTCTCTTCGAAAAACATTTAGAAATGAAAATGTGCAAGTTGATACAATATTTCATTTATTTGATTCATTGGTTAACCCCATTTTAACATATGGAGCAGAAATTTGGTTCCCTTACATGTTCACGAGCAAAAACGATACCAATGACATTGAAAACTTTTTTGAAAGATGTATTTCGAATGAATGTCTTCACGAATCTGTCCATGTTAAATTTTGTAGATTTATTCTTGGTGTGCACAAAAAAGCCATGTGGATTCCAGTTTTAGCAGAAATAGGAAGATTTCCTTTAGGACTAAACATGTTATCACAAAGCATATCGTATTGGGCACATATTTTGAAAACGGAGAATAAATCACTTATTCATCAAATATATGAAGAAATGTTAAACCAAGCGCCAAAAAATCCGTGGCTAACTTTCATCAAAAAGCTTTTGTACAAAATAGGTTTTAAACATGTATGGCTTAATCAATATACATTTGACATCGGTAAACTACAAAACGCCATACAAGAAAAGTTAAGGATTAACTACATAAAGTTTTGGGAGAAAATTAAATGTGAAGGTCGTCCAAGGCTGAAATTTTATTCCTCTGTAAGCAAGACATACGAAGTTCAGCCATACCTTATAAGCATTACGAATATCAAGCATAGACATTTACTGAGTAAATTAAGGACAAGTACACACTCTTTAAAAATTGAAACTGGAAGACATAATAACATACCAAGAGAAAATCGTTTATGTAATAAATGTAACGTTATTGAAGATGAAATTCACTTCCTAGACGGATGTCAAAAGTTCACTGAACTGCGAAATGATTTTATAAAGGATCTATCAAATATAGATATAAAGTATTCCAACAATAAACCTAGTGAAGTATTTTGCGAAGACAGAATACAAATTCGTCAAGGAAAGTTTATTTCAGATTGTTTTAATCGCTCTTTGTGTCAATAACCAATTTGGTTCCGACAATAAAATATATTCTATTCTATTCTATTCTATTCTATTCTATTCTATTCTATTCTATTCTATTCTATTCTATTCTATTCACACACACACACAAACACACACATCACAACATTCACGCCTACGTACGCCCCCTCCACCCCCACCCCCACCCCAACAAAACACACTCACACACACACACACACACACACACACACACACACACACATGCACACACACACATACACACACACACACACACACGCACGCACACACACACAAACACACACACACAAACACACACACAACACACACATACACACACACACACACACAAACACACACACACACACACACACACACACACACACACACATACGAAGTGGGCCGCGTTGGTAGGATCCTCCCCTATCACATTGAGCGTCCCTGGATCAGCGGTCTCGTCACACCTTAGAGTGACCACTGTGGTTCTGGAACAAGGAAAACCAAACAAATAATAAGAATACATATTACAAAACAGTACTTCTTCTATTGCAAAGACAATTATTGATTACGTTCGCGATTTTACAAACTCATTTGGGGGTGGGGTGGGGGTGGCGGTGGGGGGATTTGTGGAGGTGGGGGTGTATGAACGGAGGGGCGGTTGCCCATGTGGTAGAGCACTGGACGAACACGGGTCAACGTATTGAAAATGGACACAAAAAGTCAGCCCTTCAAGCAAAACATGCAGTGTTGTCTTGTCTATAACTACAACATACTTTTTTGAAGGAAAATCCGTCATACTGACCGGTACGAATAACCGGTTGCCGATTTAATTTCTGATCCTTGCATTTGCCGACATTTTCCTGTAAAATACCGAAAATGTGCGATTCACGCAATCCCTGGTACCCGCATCTCCAGTATCAAACGAGATGCAGGTTATCGTCGGTACGGTCTTGGGTATCAATCAAGGCTGCCATTAAGCTATATAGTTTCATGTCTTCGCTTAATGTCGAACAGTGGCCATGTATATGGAACGTCAGAACTGAATTATTACCAAGTACAATCTATCGGTGGATTTGCTGGCGACTCTCTCTGCACTGAATTGGCTCTCTTAACAATACCGGTAGAAATTGGGCCAATGGGAGTCTGAGATACAGGTAGATTCTACGGGAGCCAATCGTAATGGGTAAAGCTGTCTTTTGGCTCCTGTTCAAGCCTAAGCGTCGCATTATAACACATTTAAACAGTACACAAGACTCATAATCGGGGTTTACCTGGTGATACCCGAGGAGTCAGTAGAGGTGTAGGTAACTTGCGTACTGCCGTCATACCCCTGACCAAACCTGGCAGAGTCAACCGTGCCAGTCGGGTAGGTCTGTGACATGTCAGCTGACACCTGGCATGCCTGTAACGGGTCAGACGACATTGTGCAAGGGTACTCTCAATTTGTATCGATCACTTAAACATTCCATAAAAGGACTGTTTTTGTTTTGTGTTACTTGATCAACTCATGTTCAAAGTGGAAGGGTTTGGAGAAGATGGAGGGGGTGTATTAGGGGAGGAAAGACTGTCCAAGAAGTATATACTTTATTACATTGAATTACAAGTTTCCAAGAAGAGAAATGAAAACACTTTTGATAATCGTTGTTAAAGTTGTAACAGTAAACTTGAAGTTTAATGAAGGTCAGTCAAACGGTCTAAACGAGGCTCGTGACAGTCTAAATATAGCCTGCAGTGGTACCTGCGACGCAAGATCCCTCCAATGAAAGGACACCTCCAATGCAAGGACACACGTGTGGGTGTGTGTGGGTGTGTGTGTGTGTGTGTGTGTGTGTGTGTGTGTGTGTGCATTATAATTGTTGTGTATACTGAGAGTTCGTTCCTGTAAGAGCCTCTGGATTTTTGTTACATTTATGTTTTTGTTTTTGGTTTTGTTGTAAAGTGTTTATGATTGTGTTCTATTCCGTCAATGGCGTCATTCTGGTAATGATGTTGTTATTGCTTTTGTAAAGCGCTTTGTGTGTTCGAAAGCGCTATAGAAATCACCATTATTATTATCTATTATTACTTGATGTCCCTCTGTCAATTATTTCTACCAGAATATACCTGTCTTGACAAACCACCTGCAATGTATGGACACTTTTGGATGGTCTCAGTGGTGTCCTTTCATCGCAGGTACCACTGTGTCTTGTGTAGTTTGAAGGTCCGTGGCGCAAAACCTTACAAGAACAGGAACATTTCTTTCTTTTTTACATTTAGTCAAGTTTTGACTAAATGTTTTAACATAGAGGGGGAATCGAGACGAAGGTCGTGGTGTATGTGTGTGTGTGTGTGTGTGTGTGTGTGTGTGTGTGTGTGTATGTCTGTGTGTACGTGTGTGCGTGTGTGTGTGTGTGTGTGTGTGTGTGTGTGTGTTAGTGTGTGTGTGTGTGTGTGTGTGTGTGTATGTGTGTAGAGCGATTCAAAGTAAACTACTGGACCGATCTTTTTGACACTTGACATGAGAGTTCCTGGTATGTTCGAGGATATGTATGTGTGGGAGGGGGGGGGGCGGGAGATGGAAGCTTGCTGTATGTTATGTAATGTATATATTGTGTGTGATACGTGGAAATGTGATACTATTTATTTGCATGTATGATACAGGTACAAATGTGATAATTGTAGGCTTATACTAGTGATTACTGTGTGTGATACATGAAATGTGATATGAATGCTGTTTTTATATGTTATACTCTTACTTTCTCCCAAGCGCAAGACAAATTCTTCTATGAAAATTGAAGCCAATAAAATTTGAGTTGAGTTGAGTTGAGTTGAAAACGATATACCCAGACTTTTTTTCATTTTTTTGATAAATGTCTTTGATGACGTCATTTCCGGCTTTGTGTAAAAGTTGAGGCGGCACTGTCACACCCTCATTTTTCAATGAAATTGATTGAAATTTTGGTTAAGTAATCTTCGACAAAGCCCGGACTTTTGTGTTGCACTTTAGCTTGGAGGCTTAAACATTAATTGATGACTTTGGTCATTAAAAATCTGAAAATTGTAATTAAAATTACTTTGATATAAAACGATCCCAACATAATTTCAGCTCGTTCTTGATCATTTTCTGATTCAAAAAACATATAAATATGTTATATTCGGATTAAACACAAGCTCTGAAAATTAAAAATATACAAAATATAATTGAAATAAAATTTCCGAAATCGATTTAAAACATAATATCATCTTATTCCGTGTCGGTTCCTGATTCAAAAAACATATAGGTATGATATGTTTGGATTAAAACAAGTTCAGAAAATTAAAAAGAAAAGAGATACAGAAAAGCGTGCTATTCTGCTCAGCGGAACCACTACCGCGCTATTCTGGATCGTCAATTTCACTGCCTTTGCCACGAGCGGTGGAGTGACGATGCTACGAGTATACGGTTTTGCTGAAAAAATGCAGTGCGTTCAGTTTCATTTTGTGAGTTTGACAGCTTGACTAAATGTTGTATTTTCGCCTTACGCGACTTGTTCTTTAATTTCTGTTACTTTTCAACACAGTAAGTTTTAAAGATTTAGCTTCAAAAATGTTAGCAAACACAAAAATATTCAAAATTCAAAATGTATGAACCAAGACTGTACCCACTGAGACCACGAAAAACTGTCATAGATTTACCAGATTTTCATTGTGTCTGACATGAAAACCTTGCTGTGCGTGAAGTCTCGAAGCTCTGACGTCATAATTTGATGAAAAACATGGATTTCTATTCGTCTTCTTTTTCTTTTCTTTTTTTACCCAAACTCAATCATGTTGTGACTAACCAGACCTGAATGAGTGTGAATTTTCATAGCTCAAGTTTCAATAATGTAGAAAAAAAAGATTATTGTCTATGTTGTGATTCAATTTTGATTCTGTTGTGACCGAGAAATTCAATCAGATTATTGTTAGGTTTTAAACTCGAACAAAGGATATTTATCAAGCAAATGCACAACCAAAAGATGCGGCAAACAAAAAATTATATCATCATCATTGGAGATTATACCGCAACATTTGTGCATTCCATAGTTCCTTCAGTAAACGGGATGCACGGGCTGTAAGAAAACAGCCAGCTTCCTGAGCTGTCCGACTGGTCGGAAAATCTAAAACATTCAAAAGACAAGTAATTAACGTAGTCCCTCCCTCTGTCTGTCTGTCTGTCTGTCTGTCTGTCTGTGTCTGCCTGTCTGTCTGTGTCTGTCTGTGTGTCTGTGTGTCTGTGTGTCTGTCTGTGTCTGTGTCTGTGTCTCTGTATCTCTCTCTCTCCCTCTCTCTCTTTCTCTCTCTCTCCCTCTCTCTCTTTCTCTCCCTCTCTCTCTCTCTCTCTCTCTCTCTCCCTATCTCTCTTTCTCTCTCTCTCCCTCTCTCTCTTTCTCTCCCTCTCTCTCTCTGGTGGTTA
>NC_090249.1:2527075-2564575 GCF_037325665.1 Littorina saxatilis | reverse complement strand
TATACAT
Organism: Littorina saxatilis; assembly: GCF_037325665.1. Lineage (NCBI taxonomy): Eukaryota > Metazoa > Mollusca > Gastropoda > Littorinimorpha > Littorinidae > Littorina > Littorina saxatilis. The sequence goes on along the minus strand of NC_090249.1, from coordinate 2,564,568 downwards.
TGTTTAACAAATGCACAAACAAAAGAGGCGGCAAACAAAAAGGAAGTCATCATCATTGGAGATTATACCGCAACATTTGTGCATTCCATAGATCCTTCAGTAAACGGGGTGCACGGGCTGTATGAAAACAGCCAGCGTCCTGAGCTGTCCGACTGGTCGGAAAATCTGAAAAATTAACAAGTCGCGTAAGGCGAAAATACAACATTTAGCTGTCGAACTCACAGAATGAAACTGAACGCAATGCCATTTTTCAGCAAGACCGTATATATACTCGTAGCATCGTCAGTCAACCGCTCATGGCAAAGGCAGTGAAATTGACAAGAAGAGCGGGGTAGTAGTTGCGCTAAGAAGGATAGCACGCTTTTCTGTACCTCTCTTTGTTTTAACTTTCTGAGCGTGTTTTTAATCCAAACATATCATATCTATATGTTTTTGGAATCAGGAACCGACAAGGAATAAGATGAAAGTGTTTCTAATTTGATTTCGACAATTTAATTTTGATAATAATTTTTATATATTTAATTTTCAGAGCTTGTTTTTAATCCAAATATAACATATTTATATGTTTTTGGAATCAGAAAATGATGGAGAATAAGATGAACGTAAATTTGGATCGTTTTATAAATTTTTAATTTTTTTTACAATTTTCCGATTTTTAATGACCAAAGTCATTAATTAATTTTTAAGCCACCAAGCTGAAATGCAATACCGAAGTCCGGGCTTCGTCGAATATTACTTGACCAAAATTTCAACTAATTTGGTTGAAAAATGAGAGCGTGACAGTGCCGCCTCAACTTTCACGAAAAGCCGGATATGACGTCATCAAAGACATTTATCAAAAAAATGAAAAAAACGTTCGGAGATATCAATCCCAGAAACTCTCATGTCAAATTTAATTAAGATCGGTCTAGTAGTTTGGTCTGAATCGCTCTACACACACACACAGACAGACAGACAGACAGACAGACAGACACACACACACACACACATACACCACGACCCTCGTCTCGATTCCCCCCTCTACGTTAAAATATTTAGTCAAAACTTGACTAAATATAAAAAGACAAGTAATTAACGTAGCCCCTCCTTCTGTCTCTCTGTGTCTGTCTGTGTCTGTCTCTGTGTGTCTGTCTGTCTGTCTGTCTGTCTGTCTGTCTGTCTGTCTGTCGCTCTCTCTCTCTCTCTCACAACATGGACAATATTTGTTCCATCAGTTTCAATCCGGTTTTCGGTCCAAGCATTCTTGCCACACAGCTCTTACGTCTCTCTGCGAAGCTTGGCTGTCAGCAATGAACAAGTCTGAAGTTACAGGAGCATTGTTTTTGGACTTTAAGAAAGCATTTGACTTAGTCGATCATTCCATATTGCTGAAAAAATTACACTATTATTTGAGAAACGATTCGGTCTGTGACTTCTTTAAATCGTATCTTGCTGACCGGACACAGTATGTCACTCTACAATGCCAGAATTCGTCTACTGCACTAGTAAGACATAATAATAATAATAATAATAATAAGAACATTTATATAGCGCTAAATCAAAAACTTTCGTTAAAAAGGCTTGCTCTAAGCGCTTGACATCTAAACTAAAACGTCATTCACACTCTTTACAATGATGTACAAGAACTTCATGTCACACTCTTTCATTCAGTATAGCACCATTCACACAGTTATTATTCTGTACAAAACAATAAGCTAGTCTAACATTTAAAATGTTCATAAAATGAAAACAAGAGAAAACCAGACTGATTAAAACAACTGCTTAGTGCTAACAAAACATGAATCTTAATAATAACGTAATACATATTTAACTATTAAGACCATAAAAAACCTATATGCTAAAATAACTTCGAACTTTTAAAAACTTCTTATAAAATACACAACACATCTAGATAAACACCAGAATGATAAAACAAAAGGCAACTCGTTAAAACTATTAAATGCATCAATGTCTAAAACACGAAAGACTCAAATATAAAATACACAATTCTCTAAAATTGTTTATTAAAACTGAAACCGACCTGCTCAAAGTAAACCATACCCACCCCCTCCCTACCCACCCCCAACCCTCCTCCTACACTAAATACTAATTATTTCTACTCTTAACTTCCCAACTACACGTTATCCATAAACTATGCACAGGAACATGTGTGTCAGCATTATGTGGCACCGACATGACTTGTGCATATCTAGCCTACAGCTAAGGGTTAAAATTAAAGGACTACTGCAATAAAAAATTATATTTATAATAATTTAAAACAAAAGACAAAAATAACAAGCTGAATAGAGATGGAACCGTTACAGAACAGGATGGCAAAATGTTGCGACTTTAGGAGTTGTGTTTCAGGAAGAGGTGAGTTTTGAGTGCTCGCTTGAATGACTGTACTGACTGAGAGTGGCGAATGTGAGAGGGGAGAGAGTTCCATTGAGTAGATGCGCAAAATGCAAAAGTGCGTTGTCCATATGCTTTTGATTTTGTGTGTGGGATGACTAGGGTGCGGCTATCAGAAGAGGAGCGGAGTTGTCTAGCAGGAGTGTATACAGTGAGAAGTTCAGAGAAATAAGCAGGAGACGAGGCAGAGAAGAAGTGAAAGCAGAGAGTGGACAGTTTGTATTCAATGCGGGCTTGGATGGGTAACCAGTGGAGTGTGCGGCATGGCGTCCCTCAAGGGTCTATATTAGGACCTATTCTCTTTTGTATTTACGTTAATGATTTTCCTTTACATGTATCTGTCACGATCGGGTGACAGAGACCAAGAAAGTGTCACTCAGTGGAGTGCCTGTTCTTGGTCGATTATGATAGAAAGCGCCTGTACGTGATATTGGGCTACAGCAGAGTTTGCTGACAGTGCTCAATGAACACGGAGGGTTTGCTGCGCACGAGTTTTACAGTGGAGGTTTCTGCTGTCATAGGGCTGACGGTTTTTCGCTGACAGCGCACACGGGATTTTCAGGGATTGAGTTTCTCGTGTCTTTTTTCTGCTTGGGGAGGCAGAATTGTGTATAGCTGGACTGGTTTTGTGACAAGGTCAGTCACGTGTTATTGGCCAGGTTGTCTGACTGAGACACAAGGGCGGCACACTTGACACCCAGCGGCAGAAGGGGAAGGATCTAATACACAGTTTCTAGAGTATGATGGTTTTTCACCGAGTATTATATTCGGCACTCTAGGGGAACTTCCACAAGTTATTCCTTTTCTCTGCCACGTATTTTGCTGAGGACAAGTCGTCAACTTTCCTTCGTCGGCGATGGCTTTCGCATAAGGATTCGACAAGGGGTTCTGGAGGTTTTTGGTCACTGTTGACGAACAGAGGCTGTTCCAGGGAGGAAGCGGACTTTGCTTCCATTGAGAGTACAATCATAGGCTTTTGAGCCTCCGTTCGTTTCGTTTCGTTTCGTTACGTTCCTGTAACATCTGCACGGCTGACTTTGGCGGGACCTGTTGAAGCTACGCTAACCAGGAGACCGGCTAACCAGGAGACCGGCTAACCAGCGGACCGGCTAACCAGCGGACCGGCTAACCAGCGAACCGGCTAACCAGCGAACCGGCTAACCAGCGAACCGACTAACCAGCATACCGGCTAAGCAGCAGCAGCAGAGATAAAGCTAAGTGCACCATGTCGTACGCACCCCGTTGACCACCGTTGTCTTTTCGTATCTGTGATTTCATTGGAGTAGTGACAACGTGGGGTGTGTGACCCCTGCATGAACTAGAGCTTTTTGAACAGAACATTCTCATTTTGACTGTATTTACACGGGTTCAGCGTGTTACTATAATTTTCTATATACTACTGGCATTTTGTCAGTGACCACGGGTTTTTTTACGTGTTGAGAACGTAACAGGAACATATTTTGAGTGAAGGCTCGAGGGAGGTGGCGAGTTTATACATAAACAGGCGTCTGAAACTTATACTTTTGTTGACTCTATTTAATTGTATGACTGCGAGAGTGGATCGTGGTGTGGTTAGTTAATTAGTAGTAATTAACCGGTTCATAATCACCTTAAGTGATATATTGAAACGTGACACATGGGGGCCAAGCCGGGATTTACTCAGTTAATTTCCAACTGATAAAGACCCACCAATTAAGGATAACTAAGAGCAGATAATCTCGTCAGTGCTCGACTTATTTTCTGCTTGGTGCTACCCTTTTTTGTATAGTTTTGATCATATACCACACCTTAAGCGATTCACATCTTGCAGGAAATTGTAATTTGTGAGTTATTGTATGCGCTAACTGTGATTACTTCCCTTTCCTTTGTTTGTGAATCTTTGTTGTTGTACGTTCAGAGTTTTCCGTTGCAGAGAGCTGAGCGGGGTTAGCGGATTTGTTATTCGTTTTACTCAGTTTTCTCTACATTGTTGGTTCGCATTCTGTAACAGGTTACATTTCTACCGTCTTGTTTTACTTGGATTTTTCTCCTTATTTTGACTTTGTTGGAATTTTGGGGGGGAAGGGTCCGAGGACTTCTGTCCTAACCAAGGCTGTGGGAGACACTCTGTTTCACCGCAAAAAGCAGCCGATAAAGTAGGCCACGGCTGTGGGAAACACTTTGTTTCACCGCAAAAAGCAGCCATAAAGTAGGCTACGCGTTTTGTTCTACACCGTTTGGATTTTTCTTCTGCATTTTTCGGTTGCTGGATTTTTGTATCCACCGCTTTCATCACCGCGTGTTCTAGCTATAGCTGCGTTAGACTTACTTTTGTGATAAAGCTTTGCTAAACTAACCATGGCTACAGGGGGATCTCCTACGAAGAGATTAACTTTTGAGACTCCTGGTAGCGAGGAACAGACAGAGCGAGACGCACGCGTTAGAGCGCGTAGTTTGCTTAAGCGCAAGGAGTTAGAACGTAAGGAAGACATAGAGCGACAGACGAGAAAAGAAGAGCTTGACAGACAAGAACGACAGGCCGAACGTGAGAGACAGGAACGACAAGACGAACGTGACAGACAAGAACGGAAAGAGAAAGATGAACGTGACAGACAAAAAAGGGAACGACAGGCCGAACGACAGGCCGAACGTGACCGACAGGATAAGAAAGACGAGCTTGAGAGACAGGAACGACAGGCCGAACGACAGGCCGAACTTGACCGACAGGATAAGAAAGACGAGCTTGAGAGACAGGAACGACAGGCCGAACGACAGGCCGAACTTGACCGACAGGATAAGAAAGACGAGCTTGACAGACAAGAACGACAGGCCGAGCGTGACAGACAGGAACGGAAAGAGAAAGAGCAGGCGGATCGCGATCTCCAGCTAGAACTAGCTAGGCTACAGGCCGAGAAGGGTACGCTTACTCAGGCTAGCGCGCCGACATTTGTTGCCGACCGTACGAGACTGCCGACGTTCGACGATGACAAGGACGAGCTCGACGACTTTTTACGCCGGTTTGAGCGCATTGCATCTGACCAGAAGTGGGAAGAGGCCACGTGGGCTAGCCGCCTTAGCACCTGCTTAAAAGGACGCGCATTGCAGCTCTACAACGCTTTGGAGGACGACGAGGCGAGAGACTATCAGGCACTAAAGAAGGCGTTACTCCAGCGCTTCAACCTGACTGCGGAAGCCTACAGACGACGTCTGCGTAACAGCAAGAGACTGAGCGGCGAGCTGAGCCATCAGTTTGTGGCACGCCTTAATCTCTACCTGCGGCGCTGGGTGGAGATGGCCGAGAAGAACTGGACCGTCGACGACCTTGCCGACCTCATAGTCATGGAACAACTGATGTCCAGCCTGCGACCTGAGGTGGTGACCTTCGTGCAGGAACACCAGCCAAAGACTACTCAGGAGGCAGCCGACTGGATCAGAGTACACGAGGACGCCCAGGCGATCTCTGGCAAATCTTCAGGCTCACGGCCGGGAAAATCGGGAAATTCAGGTTCTTCAGGACCCAAGGACGGGAAGGACGATCAGGGACACAAAGGATCAAGTTCCAGAACTGACATCCAGTGTTATTACTGCAACAAGCGGGGCCACGTGAAGAAGGACTGCCACAGGAGACAGGCTGACCAGAAGGGCGTACACTTTGTTGGCAGTGAGGAGTTAAGGGACGTCACGAGCTCATGCACAATTCCACAACTCTGCGTTCCGTGCTCCAGGAAACATTTCCAGCCCCACTGCAACGTCTACGTTAACGGAGTGAAGGGCGAAGGTCTGCGGGACACAGGGGCAGACATGATAGTGGTTCGGGCGAGTCTAGTTCCAGCTATGGCCTACACAGGAGACAGCATCAGGGTGAGAATGGCCGAGGCATCTCACGCTTACGACTTGAACACGGCAGTGATCAAGGTCGTAACACCGTTGTTCACGGGGACCATTGTGGCCGTCGTCATGGACGATCCTCCATGCGACCTGCTCATTGGGAACCGGGTTCAGTTTGTGGACGGCGTCACCAGGGAGGTTCCCGTTTATCGGTCTCCCGACGTCATTTCAGTGCTCACGCGGGCACAGGCGGAGCGAGAGGACAAACCTCTCAAACCCCTACCTGCTGCACGAGCTGCCCTGGGGAACGTGACCCCCGCGCTTCTCGCGAAGGCTCAGGCATCTGATCCGACATTAGCGACTCCTCGGGAGCACGCGAAGTCGGGGAAGGTGAAGCTGAGCGGGAAGCATGGGAGGTCAAAGTTCCTCAGGGACAAGAAGTTGCTCTACCGTGAGTTCAGCAACCAAGAAGGTACATTCAAACAGGTTGTCGTGCCTCGCGAGTTTCGCGAGGGTGTCATGGCAACGGCACACGACTCGATTCTGGGAGGTCATCTTGGTACCAAGAAGACCACGGATCGTGTCTGGCGCCACTTTTACTGGCCAGGCATCTGCACGGATGTCCGACGTTTCTGTGCGTCCTGCGATAAGTGCCAGAAGGTGGTTGCCAAAGGAAGGGTGAGGAAGGTCCCCTTAGAGAAGATGCCGCTCATCGACGAACCCTTTCGTCGGGTGGCAGTGGACATCATCGGGCCCATCTTGCCTGCGTCTGAGGACGGAAACAGATACATTTTGACCATGGTGGACTACGCTACTCGATACCCAGAGGCGATCCCTCTGAAATCGATTGAAGCCACGCGAGTAGCTGAGGCTCTGGTTACTATGTGGTCCCGGCTGGGAATTCCATCAGAGGTACTCACCGACAGAGGCACGCAGTTCACGGGAGGAGTGATGGCGGAGGCAGCACGACTGCTATCACTGGAGCAGCACTTCACCACTCCTTACCATGCTCAGTGCAACGGACTGGTGGAAAGGTTCAATGGCACCTTGAAGACCATGCTGAGGAAACTAGCTCAGGAGAAACCACGCACGTGGGACAGGTACATCCCAGCATTGCTTTTTGCATACCGCGAGGTTCCTCAGGAGAGCTTGGGCTTTTCCCCATTTGAGTTGTTGTACGGCAGACAGGTACGCGGTCCCATGGCTATCCTGCGTCAGGCTTGGACAGACGAAGAAGCTGACGAGGAGGTGCAGACGACAGCGACCTACATCGTAGAACTCAGGAACAGGATTGAAGAGACCTGCAAACTGGCTCAAGAGAACCTGGGGAGAGCAGCACAGCGTTACGCGCGAGGATTCGACCGCAAGGCACGGCCGCGCAGCTTCAAGATTGGAGAACGGGTGTTGCTACTTTTACCTGTCAAACACAACAAGCTACAACTGCAGTGGCAAGGACCTTTTGAGGTGACAGCGAAAGTGGGCCAGAACGACTACAGGATCGTCATGAACGGGAAAGCACGCCTGTACCACGCCAACCTGCTGCGCGCCTACATAGAGAGGACTGCCTACAGGGAAAAGGACAAAGTGACAGAAGCAGTTGCTGTCGTGATGGACGAGACAACGGAAGAACAGGGAGGAGGACGTGTACCAGTTTGTCCGTTGGAGGCTAGTGAGGATCACACGGACGTGCACATCTCACCTGATCTTGGGGACGACCAGCAGGCGGACTTGCAAGAGATCCTGAAGGATGCAGCACGGGTCCTTACAGACATACCACTTCAGACGCATCTAGAGGAGTTTACCTTCGACTTGCTGGAGAAGCAGCCAGTGAGGACGAAGCAGTATCCCATGCCTCATGCCCAGAAGGAGGTGGTCAGGAAGGAAATCGCCGACATGACAAAGTTGGGCGTCATCGAGCCAGCGAACTCTCCCTACAGTTCTCCAATTGTGCTTGTGAAGAAGAAGGATGGACGCGTCAGGTTCTGTGTCGACTACCGGAAGCTGAACAAGATTACGGCGTTTGACGCGGAACCCATGCCTGATGTGGACTACCTCTTCAGTCACTTGGCCAAGGCCAAGTATTTTTCAAAATTAGACCTCACCAAGGGATACTGGCAAATTCCAGTTGCCGAGGAAGATCGCCCAAAGACTGCATTTACCACTCCATTCGGCCAGTTCCAGTGGACAGTCATGCCTTTTGGTCTACAGAATGCAGGTGCCGTCTTCACTCGCATGATGAGGAAACTTTTGGAACCATTGAAGCGCGAGGACATCAGCAGTTTCATCGACGATGTGCTGATCGCGACAGAGACATGGACTGAACATCTCGACGCCCTGCGCGACGTGTTCGGAAGGTTGAAGAACGGAAATCTGGGAGCTAAACCGTCCAAGTGCTACTTGGGATTTCGGGAATTGTCTTTCCTGGGTCATGTTGTCGGCGAGGGATTGCTCGTTCCAGAGGACGACAAGATCCAGAAGATTCGGGAGGCGGAGCCACCGCGCACGAAGAAAGAAGTCAGGTCTTTCCTGGGCCTAGCCAGCTTCTACAGACGCTTCATCCCGCACTTTGCCGAAATCGCACTACCACTGACCAACCTTACCAAGAAACTACAACCGACCGTTGTAGTGTGGACTGAGGAATGCAGCTCCGCATTCAACATCCTGAAGAGGCGACTCACCAGTCAGCCTATTCTCCGACTACCAGACCTGAACAAGGACTTCGTGCTGAGGACAGACGCTTCAGGGAAGGGACTTGGGGCAGTGTTGCTTCAGGAGACAGAGGGGTTTTTGCACCCTGTTTGCTTCGCCAGCCGTAAGCTGACCTCGGCCGAGGCAGCGTATGCAACGGTTGAACGCGAGTGTCTCGCCATTGTCTGGGGCATCCAGAAGTTCGAAGCGTACCTGTACGGACGACCTTTCTGTCTGGAGACGGACCATCAACCTCTGCAATATCTTCAGGTTGCAAGGTTGGCAAACGCCAGACTTATGCGCTGGGCGTTGATTCTCCAACCGTACCAATTCACGGTACGCGTCATTCCGGGCGCCAACAATGTTGGAGCTGACTTTCTCTCTCGGGCTGTAGAGGAGAACATGACTGTGAGCGAAACCGAGGTTTCGTCTTGAAGAGGGGAGGTGTGTCACGATCGGGTGACAGAGACCAAGAAAGTGTCACTCAGTGGAGTGCCTGTTCTTGGTCGATTATGATAGAAAGCGCCTGTACGTGATATTGGGCTACAGCAGAGTTTGCTGACAGTGCTCAATGAACACGGAGGGTTTGCTGCGCACGAGTTTTACAGTGGAGGTTTCTGCTGTCATAGGGCTGACGGTTTTTCGCTGACAGCGCACACGGGATTTTCAGGGATTGAGTTTCTCGTGTCTTTTTTCTGCTTGGGGAGGCAGAATTGTGTATAGCTGGACTGGTTTTGTGACAAGGTCAGTCACGTGTTATTGGCCAGGTTGTCTGACTGAGACACAAGGGCGGCACACTTGACACCCAGCGGCAGAAGGGGAAGGATCTAATACACAGTTTCTAGAGTATGATGGTTTTTCACCGAGTATTATATTCGGCACTCTAGGGGAACTTCCACAAGTTATTCCTTTTCTCTGCCACGTATTTTGCTGAGGACAAGTCGTCAACTTTCCTTCGTCGGCGATGGCTTTCGCATAAGGATTCGACAAGGGGTTCTGGAGGTTTTTGGTCACTGTTGACGAACAGAGGCTGTTCCAGGGAGGAAGCGGACTTTGCTTCCATTGAGAGTACAATCATAGGCTTTTGAGCCTCCGTTCGTTTCGTTTCGTTTCGTTACGTTCCTGTAACATCTGCACGGCTGACTTTGGCGGGACCTGTTGAAGCTACGCTAACCAGGAGACCGGCTAACCAGGAGACCGGCTAACCAGCGGACCGGCTAACCAGCGGACCGGCTAACCAGCGAACCGGCTAACCAGCGAACCGGCTAACCAGCGAACCGACTAACCAGCATACCGGCTAAGCAGCAGCAGCAGAGATAAAGCTAAGTGCACCATGTCGTACGCACCCCGTTGACCACCGTTGTCTTTTCGTATCTGTGATTTCATTGGAGTAGTGACAACGTGGGGTGTGTGACCCCTGCATGAACTAGAGCTTTTTGAACAGAACATTCTCATTTTGACTGTATTTACACGGGTTCAGTGTGTTACTATAATTTTCTATATACTACTGGCATTTTGTCAGTGACCACGGGTTTTTTTACGTGTTGAGAACGTAACAGGAACATATTTTGAGTGAAGGCTCGAGGGAGGTGGCGAGTTTATACATAAACAGGCGTCTGAAACTTATACTTTTGTTGACTCTATTTAATTGTATGACTGCGAGAGTGGATCGTGGTGTGGTTAGTTAATTAGTAGTAATTAACCGGTTCATAATCACCTTAAGTGATATATTGAAACGTGACAGTATCGGATGATAAAGTCAAATGCGAGTTTTTTGCAGACGATTCGTCTATCCATACCAGTAACACCTCGTTGGAATCAGTAAATTCTTCCCTGAAGAACACTTTGGACGAAGTTGCGAAATGGTGCACATCAAATGCCATGATACTGCACCCAGAAAAAACTAAAAGCATTGTTATTACCACAAGACAAAAGCATCAGCTAAGTCCTCTTAAATTACAACTGACCTTAGGTACAACTCAAATACAGCAAGTTAAAGAACACCGCATACTTGGTGTAACTGTTGATGAAGAAATGAAATGGCAAACACACATAAGCAACCTCTGCAAAGTGTTATCAAGGAATTTGTATTTGCTGTCAAAACTCAAACATTATGCGAAGTCTGAAACATTAAAAATGTTCGTTCATGCTCATATAATGCCTCATATTAATTTTGCTTCGACATTGTGGGATGGCTGCAGCGATCTTCACTTATTAAAACTCAATTCTTTGTACCGTCGTGCTGCAAAACTTATCCTGTATGAATCGCACATGTCTACAGAAATGAAGTTAAACATCCTTAATTTCCTTCCCCTAAAAACCCACCTTGCATACAATAAGGCTGTCTTTATGTATAAAGTAGTTCATGGTGATGTGCCCAGTTATGTGCAATCCTATTTTACACATGTTACGAAGAGGTATGGGTCTCAAAATTTACTTCCTCCAATTCCTCGTATAGATCTTTATAAATCCAGCTTAGCTTTTTCAGGATCATCTCTGTGGAATTCTTTGCCAATAGAAATCAAACGATCCGCATCATTAAAGGCCTTTAAAAGGCAGTTGCACACACATTTGAGCACACTATAAACTGCCCCTGCTGTCTAGTTTCCATTGTGTACTCGGATAATGTATGCAATGCTCTTAAGTGTTTTGTTTTTTATGTTTATACTCGACCATTATTTTGATGTTTTACTAGTTTAATACTTTGATTAGATACTGTTCCTTTTAGGTATGAAATGATAGCATGTGCTTGTGTGTAGATATGCGAGCGCACGCTCGCGCGCGCGAGCATGTGTGTGTGTATATGTGTGTGTGTGTGTGCATGTGTGTGTGCATGTGTGTGTGCATGTGTGTGTGTGCATGTGTGTGTGTGTGTGTGTGTGTGTGTGTGTGTGAGTTTATGTGTGCATGTGTGTGTGTATACGTGGGTGTGGATGTGTGTGTGTGTATGTGCGCAGTCTTTGCTTTCGCCTTTACAATTATTCTCTGTATATGTTCCAAGGACAGGTTGGAAGATTAGGCTAAGCCTAAAACCTTTATCCTTATGTAATAAAGTTCTGAGTTCTGAGTTCTGAGTTCTCTCTCTCGCTCTCTCTATCTCTCCCTCTCTCTCGCTCTCTCTTTCGATCTCTCTCTCGCTCTCTCTCTCTCTCTCTTTCGCTCTCTCCCTCTCGCTCTCTCTCTCTCTCTCTCTCGCGCTCGCTCTCTCGCGCTCTCTCTCTCTCTCACTCTCTCGCGCTCTCTCTCTCGCGCGCTCTCTCTCTCTCTCTCGCTCTCTCTCTCTCTCTTTCGCTCTCTCCCTCTCGCTCGCTTTCGCTCGCTCTCTCTCTCTCTCTTGTGCTCTCTCTCTCTCTATCTCCCTCTCGCTCTCTCTCTCTCTCGCTCGCTCTCTCTCTCTCTCTCGCGCTCTCTCTCTCTCGCACTCTCTCAAGTCTCTCTCGCTCTCTCTCTCTCTCTCTCTCTCTTTCGCGCTCTCTCTCTCTCGCGCTCTCTCTCTCTCGCACTCTCTCAAGTCTCTCTCGCTCTCTCTCTCTCTCTCTCTCTCTTTCGCGCTCTCTCTCTCTCTCGCTCTCTCTCTCTCTCTCGCACTCTCTCAAGTCTCTCTCGCTCTCTCTCTCTCTCTCTCTCTTTCGCGCTCTCTCTCTCTCGCGCTCTCTCTCTCTCTCTCTCTCGCACTCTCTCAAGTCTCTCTCGCTCTCTCTCTCTCTCTCTCTTTCGCGCTCTCTCTCTCTCTCGCGCTCTCTCTCTCTCTCTCGCACTCTCTCAAGTCTCTCTCGCTCTCTCTCTCTCTCTCTCTCTTTCGCGCTCTCTCTCTCTCGCGCTCTCTCTCTCTCTCTCGCACTCTCTCAAGTCTCTCTCGCTCTCTCTCTCTCTCTCTCTTTCGCGCTCTCTCTCTCTCGCGCTCTCTCTCTCTCTCTCGCACTCTCTCAAGTCTCTCTCGCTCTCTCTTGTGCTCTCTCTCTCTCTCTATCTCCCTCTCGCTCTCTCTCTCTCTCTCGCGCGCTCGCTCTCTCTCTCTTTCTCTCTCTCGCGCTCTCTCTCTCGCGCTCTCTCTCTCTCGCTCTCTCTCTCGCTCTCTCTCTCGCTCTCTCTTTCGCTCTCTCCCTCTCGCTCGCTCTCGCTCTCTCTCTCTCTCTCTCGCGTGCAAGCTTTTTATGAATGTACCAACCATGACACCTAACGACATGATTTACAGTGAACTTGGCCGTTATCCACTTCACATTGAGTCCGCTGCAAAGTGCATTTAATATTGGTTCCGCTTACTTAAGCAGCCGGACGTTAGATTTTCTAAGATGGCATACTTGTCCCTATTGAATATGCATGAAAGGGGCCATGACAACTGGGTCACACGTGTTAAGTCTTTGTTGTGTGAGCTTGGTTTTGGCCTTGTGTGGCAATTTGGAAGCCTGGCAGATGAGAGACTATTCCTGCGCACCTTCAAAGAACGATTAAGTGAAAACTTTTGTCTGAAATGGCTCAATCATACGTCACAAAGTCCTCGCTTTGAACTTTACCACAGTCACAAAAGTCTGATCGGACGAGAACATTATTTAGACTTTATAAAAGTGAATATCTACAAGACAGCTCTCAGCAGGTTCAGACTTGGCGTCTCTCCATTCAGTGCACACAGGCAACGTTTTTCGCATTCGGAAGCAAGCCGGCTATGCCCTTTTTGTACAAATAAAACTGAGGATGAAATACATGTTGTCTTTGTGTGCCCAGTGTATCAGGCTATTAGAACCAGATATATTGGCATACCGGTTGACTCTCCATGCGAACTCCAACTGTGTGAACTGTTGAAAGGTAGCGACGAAACAAAAGGCGTAAGTTTTGCTAAATATCTATTCCTGGCTTGGAGCGAGGCAGAAGAGACTTGATGTTTGATTCGTGACATGAAAAATGTACCCCTCGGTATTACCGTTACCAGAAAGCTTTCATGGTTGATACACTGTTTGCTACGATGTATATATCTATATTGTGAGGTGACTATATTAGCAAGCAACTGCCAAAAATATTTAACACCATGTATATACATTTGATTCGATAACGTGAAATGCTGATTTTGTACATTTTCTCTTTTTTTTACCATTGTAAAAACCAAATCACTGGTTACACAATTAAACAATCCAATCCAATCTCTCTCTCTCTTGCGCTCTCTCTCTCTCTCTATCTCCCACTCGCTCTCTCTCTCGCGCTCTCTCTCTCTCTCTCTCTCTCTCTCTCCCTCTCGCTCACTCCCTCTCTCTCTCCCTCTCTCTCTCTCCCCCTCTCGCTCTCTCTCTCGCGCTCTCTCTCTCTCTCTCTCGCGCTCTCTCTCTCTCCGTCTCCCCCCCTCTCTCTCTCTCTCCCTCTCTCTCTCTCTCTCGCGCTCTCTCTCGCGCTTTCTCGCTCTCTCTCTCGCGCTTTCTCGCTCTCTCTCTCTCTCTCTCTCTCTCTCTCTCTCTCTCTCTCTCTCTCTCTCTCTCTCTCTCTCTCTCTCTCTCTCTCTCTCTCGCTCTCTCTCTTTCCCTCTTGTGGTTACTCACGGAGGGTTTCCAGTGATCGGGGTCAAGTCGAGCGTCCCGTTGTCAGAAGTACACTTGCAAGGACCATCCTGAGTACACTGGGACAAGGCTGAATTGGCTTGAAACACCATCAGCACCGACAAAACTACGAGACAATGCTTACAAAGCTTCAATTTCATTTTGGCACCTTACACACAAAGTGTTGCCCCTCTCAACATTCGAAAATTCTTTTGAAGTAGTGTTGAATGTTTTTTTTTACATGACAAGCACACACGTGAACAAATCTTTGTTTGCTTCACGAAAATGAAAATCTTGTTCTCGTCAATTTCAAAGACGTAGGTTTTAGTGGATTGATTAGCAGAGCAAGCCCCACAAAAATGTCACGAAGGCCACAAACGCAATCTTACTCGAGGATGCACTCACTCACATGATTGACTCTGAAATGCTGTATCACCCTTAAAGGTGCCATGCGACTTTTGAAAGAACGATACTGCGATAAAGGTCTTGAAAACTCGAAAAGGAACACAGATCATCGTCGTTATTATAAGGCCAAATAAAAAATATACGTTGGTTTAGGGTCACCCGACCGACCCTATGTTTTACCTCCGACCCTGCAACTTTATTTTCATTTCTAAAATTGCGAACCATACCGAGACTAAGGGCAGTAACCGCCTTTGAAATCGACTAAATTTGAACAAATAATTTTAAAAAGTCGACCTACCGACCCTATCTTTTTTGGATCACGTTACCCGAAACCAACATATATTGTTGTTTGGCCTAATTATAATGACCACCAATAACACCGTTTTTCTTCTTCACCACCGCGTTCGTTTTCTACCTCTCCCAATCATTATAAAAATGCTTTAAATCCCGTCAAACATAAGCTCATTACGTCTCTCAGCTAAGATTCTGTCTATAAGAGATCCCATAACCAAAGGGAAGTAATCGCTCTTTATGCCTTCGACATGCGTAATAGAGTAAGCGAGAGTTGTACGGAACCTTTTCTCCTGGCACCTGAGAGAATAAGAAGCATTGAAATGAACAAGCGACTTTCATCCTCAAGATTATACTCTGTGTGTCTATAAGAGTTAAGTGCTCTTCGCCTCTAAGTTTCAGTGGAAATAAAGTTACTAAAAACGTATTGCCGATTCGGTCGAATGAAAGACAGAGCCAGTGGTGATTGAGAATTAAACCGAAATAATATAAACGTTTCTTCAGTTTAAAGGGATAGTATCCGCCGGGAAAAGGCCTTCAGATCGCTTTCAAAGCATCACCGTAAGATTCTACGTTACAAATAATGCTACCATCCATGAGGAATAACTTAACTTTGCAAATTCAACAGTTTTGATAGCTAATTAATTGTCGTAACAGATTCCAAGGAAAGAGCACTCTTGTAATGGTTGGGTGATTTCCCTTGTCAAATGTGTCAACAATGGCGTCTTCCTCAGGAAGTTCCTGCGATCATTGTAGTCTGAAAAGGTAAGTGTCATTTTCCAGCTTAAGTTAACGCTGTCTGACAGGAAATAAAGCTTTCAATAGGACAAGTCAGTATCAGTGTACAAGTTGCTCTCAGCAGGACTGCAAATGAATCGATCGATGCGAGTCAAAAAGCCCTGACGAAGATCATGCTCGTACTTTGTTTAGAAGCAGTACTCAGTCAGATTATCTTGGACATATGTGTTGCCTGTTGGTGATCATTTCAAATATATGTCTCTAAAGTTGCGCTTTTACTTATAAGCTTATGCATTTGTTTCAAATTCCATTCATGTCACTGATCGAACACAGGGAACAGTAAACGTGCGAGAGTTCGAAGCAAAGCGCATTCATGTTTCAGACAAATAGAGAGCTCTGAAAATTATGTCTTTTCTCATAATAGTAACCCAAAAGAGAAGAAATTATACTTATCCCTCTGAACAATGTCGAGGATATCAGTGTCTTGTGCATTTGTTGTGTGTGTGTGTGTGTGTGTGTGTGTGTGTGTGAGAGACTTGTATCACTGTGTGTGTGTGTCACTGTGTGCATGAATGTGACTGTGTGTGTGTGTCACTGTGTGCATGAGTGTGATTACGTGTGTGTTTGTGTGTGTGTGTGTGTGTGTGTGTGTGTGTGTGTGTGTATTATGCTTGTGATATAATCACATATATAAATTGTATTTTTGTATACACGTGAAAAAAAGAGTACAAACTACACTGTTGTGTGCGTGAACGTTGTGTGCCAGCTGTCAAAACTCAAGTGAGCTTTTCCTGATTATGATTGAAGTTTGCTACAAATAACTCATTAACTGTAAGGGAGATTGATTAATATATAGTGTATTCTTTTCAAGCATTTGTCTTTATTTTCAGGCTATGGAAGTTTTACATTCAAAACAACAAGCGGCCAAGAAGTGCACATCGAGGCAGGATAGGGAGAGGAATTAGCAGAGGTGTGAGCTAATGCAGAGGCAAGGACTGGTCTTCTCAAACTGAAATTGGTTTGCTGGGCAAGGGGAAGGCTGATCCGAATAACAATTTGAAGGTAAGTGAGGACTAGTTATACTTATAATATTAATAGATACTTTCTCTGTGTGCAGGAGTTAAAAGAAAAAGACATGATGTTAGAGCCAAGGGTAATTTTGTGAATTCCAATACTAGCAATAGAGTGCTATCACAGAAAATGAAGAAATTACATTCATCCAACTGAACAATGTCAAGAAAGTCAGTGCGTGTTGTGTATTTGTTATGTGTGTGTGTTTTAGGAATGTAATGTGTGCAGAAAATAAGTAAAATTGTGTGTAAGTGGGGGTGTAAATTAGTGGTCTGGGTGGCCCAAAAAACAATTTGAAGGTGAATCAGGACTATAGTTATAAGTACTTTCTCTCACCGCTTCCCCCCTCAACCCCCACGCCTCCTCCAAACTCAATCATTCCAGTAAGTACCTTTTTATTCTGCAAGATTTGTGAGGTCGAAGACTTTGTTACAAGGTATACTAAACAATGACTAACGGTGAGGTTTTTAGGTCTCAGTCACAAATTACATTACCGGTGCTTTTTATATTTAGTCAAGTTTTGACTAAATATTTTAACATCGAGGGGGAATCGAAACGAGGGTCGTGGTGTATGTGCGTGTGTCTGTGTGTCTGTGTGTGTGTGTGTGTGTGTGTAGAGCGATTCAGACTAAACTACTGGACCGATCTTTATGAAATTTGACATGAGAGTTCCTGGGTATGAAATCCCCGAACGTTTTTTTCATGTTTTTGATAAATGTCTTTGATGACGTCATATCCGGCTTTTCGTGAAAGTTGAGGCGGCACTGTCACGCCCTCATTTTTCAACCAAATTGGTTGAAATTTTGGTCAAGTAATCTTCGACGAAGCCCGGACTTCGGTATTGCATTTCAGCTTGGTGGCTTAAAAATTAATTAATGATTTTGGTCATTAAAAATCGGAAAATTGTAAAAAAAAATAAAAATTTATAAAACGATCCAAATTTACGTTTATCTTATTCTCCATCATTTGCTGATTCCAAAAACATATAAATATGTTATATTCGGATTAAAAACAAGCTCTGAAAATTAAATATATAAAAATTATTATCAAAATTAAATTGTCCAAATGAATTTAAAAACACTTTCATCTTATTCCTTGTCGGTTCCTGATTCCAAAAACATATAGATATGATATGTTTCGATTAAAAACACGCTCAGAAAGTTAAAACAAAGAGAGGTACAGAAAAGCGTGCTATCCTTCTTAGCGCAACTACTACCCCGCTACGAGTATACGGTCTTGCTGAAAAATGGCGTTGCGTTCAGTTTCATTCTGTGAGTTCGACAGCTACTTGACTAAATATTGTATTTTCGCTTTACGCGACTTGTTTTTCATTCTAGGGAATGTGTGTATTTCCTGGTTTAAAAAAATATTGAAAAAGAATGAAAATTCAGCTTCAGCATCCTGATTTTGTCAAGATATTTTGTGCAGTTAAATTTCAGTACCCACAACCTTTTAGTGTCTCATAAAGGGAAATAAATGAACAGTCCTCACAATTGGGGTGCTGTACCGTGAACCCCCCTTTTAAAAACCTTTACAATTCAAGATCTCCCCTATATTTAGACCTTGCTTTTCAGATTTTCTGGTCATAACCTATGCAAATTCACCTTCATTTTAAGACTTCCTGCTTTTTAATACCTGTATTTATCAGATTTTGGGAGATCGTAAAAGGGGGTTCCACTGTAATATGAATTCTGTTTTAGCTACACCTGTATGCTGTTTGTAAAGAAGGATATTTTACAGATTGAGGGGATCATTTCTGCCTCCATAATGATCGTTATGATCTGACACATTGGCTAACAGATTCCATGATCATGCTGTTATGTAGGAAGTCATAATAATGATGTGTAGGTTTTTGAATTGTGTCTGCTTTGCAGTTCAAATAGATGTCTGCCTTCCTGTTCAATTTTTTTTTTAAACAAGACAATCCCTGAAGCACATTTTCCAACCACATGTCAAACAGCAGTTCTGCTTAGCTTGAAACATCAGTATTGAATAATTATATCAAATTGACCTTTTTGCGGTTGAGCACTTGACAGATGCTGCTACAATACCTCTTGTAGAGAAAAATTTTAGAGATACAGTGGAGCCCTTTTAAGATATATATATATATATATATATATATATATATATACAGCAAACTCAATCAAAGAAAAGCAGAATGTCTTAGAATAGAGGTTATAAACAGGAATCTGAGAAAGTAGCGTCTTTTAAGACAAATGTTGTGTTTTTTTAAAGGGGGCAAAGTTAGGGTTTCACTGTACAATGCAATGGTAAACTGGGCATTCATTCCAAGTAGCTAAAGATGTGTGACACTTTTGCTCGTCAGGAGCACTAGAACACGTCACATTTTCACACTTGTCAGTGTGTCAGAATGCTAAAAATCTGGAAAGCCAATGCCCACAGGTATATCCCATCCCCCCTCTCCCACCCACCACCACCTTTTACTCACACTTGCAATCCATTACGTACATGAATAGATTACAAACACTCTTCTGTAACTCTTTATTTTCACACTTTTTCTTGCATTTGGTTAATTTTTTCAACCCTTTTCGAAGTTTGAATTAAGTGTCTTCACTTATGGGTGATTTTCTGTTTATGCTCCAGGACTTCAAGGCACTGGTGCTTGATGACAGCAGGCTCCTACTGGCCCCACACACAAAGAAGAGATTGAAGATGCCCTGGTCCTGGAAGAAGAAGAGGGAAAGATCAATAAAGCCAAACGATACGCATCATTCAGAGTTATATTGAGGAAAGATATTGGCTATTCGGGTGAAGGTGTAAGAGTTGCCATGTGCAGTTGCTGTGTATGGGTCATAGGAATGACATTATAGATCCAACTGGCCAGTACACTGACTTTCTTCCTTGTTGCCTGCATTGGAGTACATTGTGGTGTTAAACAAAGTGCGTTTCTGTGTGGGTTGGTTTACACATGCTCTGTCACATTCCATATTAGACGGCCAGCTGAGACTACAAAATAGTGCATGTTTGTACA
The DNA here is from genome assembly GCF_037325665.1 of Littorina saxatilis. NCBI lineage: Eukaryota > Metazoa > Mollusca > Gastropoda > Littorinimorpha > Littorinidae > Littorina > Littorina saxatilis. Next base: position 2,544,663 of record NC_090249.1, on the reverse strand, counting down.
TTAAAAAAACAATTAAAAGGAATTCTAACCAGAACCAATCGATACATAAATGTTATTTGTATTTTTGACCAAAATATGACATTTTACACACACCTTGACAGTCCTTGTTCACCTTGAGGAACACTGACTGTCTCAATCTGTGTAAAATGTCATAATTTGTTCAAAAATACAAATAATGTATATTGTTTTTTGCTTTTTTAATGTACTGTAATCTACCTTGTAAGCGCCGTTAGTACCTAGTAAACGCCCACCCCCAACATTTGGATCAGTGTTTGAACATATATGTTGTGTGTGTGGGTTTTGTTTTTATTATGTGCACAGTTCTGCACCTTGTAGAGACATTTTCATTCTAGAGAACGCTGACAGACAGCTATATATTTATTTATTTCATGTCTCGGCACTGGAGTATCTCTGGATAGCCCCTCAAAAAGAAGACGAGGGAGGGTCTTCTGAAGTTGAAGAGGTCTGCTTTCAGTGATTTACAGGGAGCATGTGAAACGACCAGTGTTTGATAACACCATTTCCCTCTGAAAGATTTTAGCTTTCTAAAATAAACTTACCCCTTTCTTCGTCACATCAATGTCTTGGATCAGTATCAATGACTGACAAAATGACTATTCATTTTGTGTTTTTTAGGATGTGTGTACATTCACTCTCACTGAATGAATTTTTGTGTTTGGTTTTTAGTGTTTTTTCTTTCTGTTTAGACACTTGCATATCAAGCGAAAGATACATACATTTGTGCATGGAAACAGCTGACATGAGCATTAAAGTCTGGGGAAGAGTCCTGAAAGTGTATTGATTAATGCGTTGAATTCACAGGTCTAGTAAAACTTGTGCAAAACAAATATATACATGTGTTGAAAAGTGCTCGAATTCCAAGAATAGTTTCATGTGTAGCACCTTTGAACTGTGCAGAGGATGTGTGCCTGTGGATTTGAGATCTACATGGAATAAAATAGACACTGTTCTTGACAATTGAGTATGTTTTTGTGTGCGCATGTTGTTTGGTTTATTGATAATAATTGACTTTTGGTCAAGATGTAACCATAAATTTCTGTAGCAAAGATGCAATGATAAAAATAGACAGAATATGATCAAATAATAAGACACTGGGCTGCAAATTGCTTTTAATTTTCATTGTATTTATCTGTAAACTGATCATGATTTCCATGGCATGATTAATGCAGTGGAACCTCCCTTCTATGACCCCCCAATTTAAAACTCCCTTCTTTTTAAGACCTTGTTTTCTCACATTTTCTGTTCATAACCTCTGTAAAATTACCCCCATTTTAAGACTCGTTCTTTTTTTAGACTCGATTTTCTCAGATTGTTTGAGGTCGTAAAAGGGGGGTGCCACTATAGTAATAATGCATCTTCAGAAATTGAACACAGGTGCTGCAGGTTTTTTTATAACCATGAAGAAGAAAAATACTGTTTCAAAACTTTGACAGTGTCTTATCCTCAAACGTACACCTTTTTAAAGAATCCATAACTTTTAATCACTCAACAAAATTGCATGCAGCTCAAGTGAACCAGAAATGGGGAACAATTGGCCACACTCAAGGAATCGGTTCTTGGCAACTTTTCTGTCGGTCGCGCAGCCTGAGAGAGACATGACAGAGATAGTCACTCAAGATAAAAGATAAGCTTGACTTACATCAGAATTATGAACATTTAAACTCACCTTGAGCTTTGTCCGAAATATTTTAAACCATTATTGCCACACATTGCAAGAATGTTTGATGTCCGGGTGCTTTTCCCCTGAAAATTAAAAAAAATTGATTTAGTAATTATAGCAACATATAAACCACTAAGTGTAAACCACAGTTCTACAGCAACATCAGTTCTGAACATGAAGCTTTCAACATGCACAGCGACACTTAAAAATGGCAGTTAAAAAAGAAAGGATGAATGAGATTCTGCCGCATTTAGTGTTTGCTTCAATGAACGCTGTCCGAGGAAGAATGTGTTCTTCGTTAAAAAGTTACCCTTTCACAAAGCCTTACAATAAGCTTCAATCATAGTTTTTCCTGCAAAATCACAACATTAAAAACTTTAGGCACAGAAAAACTCATACCGCTGACAATATAAAATGTCAGTTATAAATAACATTTTCTGTTGCACTACATCCAAAGACTGTGCTGACTGACCAATACTTTTTCCATCTCAAAACAATGTTTAGGGGGATTACCTACTCTGTCTGTCTGTCACAGTGTCAGTCTCCAGTCATATACAGTGCACCACAGGAGCTTGTACCCAACCGCCAGTTGATCATTATTTAGTCCTGCATGTACGCCCTTACTAGGCTAGCGAATGCGTAGTCTGTAGTTGTAAGACTGTAGGGATGAAGGAGTAAAATAATAATGATCGACCGGCACTTTGATACAAGCTCCTGTGCAGTGCACAGACACCGCCACACAGTGACACACACCGTGGCGTGTCCGTGTTCAAACCAAAACTGGACTCAATCGACCCTGCACACTACACGTTCGTGCACTCGCTTGATGGATGCTTCATTCGCTCAACACACCAGCAGACACACAGACAAAACGGCAGCAACATTTGTCTAGGTCTGTCCAAAGTCTAGACAACACTTGCTTTACTTACAAATCCCGGCAGCAGAGAGCTCTGCGTCGTGGGTAGTCATGCAGCGCACACCGCCACACGATGGTAACACTCATGCAGTTCAATCCAACTTTCCCACTTAGTCCAGGCATATTAGAGAACAACGTTGAAGTGACAATGACTAGGTTTAAAATGTCCCTTATCAGAAAGTTCAACCTCAGTCCTTTGATGTTTATTAAACACATTTTCATATAAAGTTGGCGCTTCATACGGAAAAATGGCTTTGAAATTGACCCAAATCCTTCTTTGGGCTCTGTAAATGTCGTTTGGGGGTATGGTTGTAAAATGGTATCTACTGGTCACCCCAATGTATAAACTGAAAACTCTTTCTGCACCAGAACACGCAGAAAGGATTGTATCTGCCTGATGTCTGATGCTTTTCAAAATCCCCAACCACTAACACCTTCAAAACGGACTTTAACTGACACTGTTGTTTTTCCCTATATAATCCTTACTATTTTTCCGAGACGTCGTCGTGTTGTGTATTTAGCTTGCCACAACCTCATACATGGTCCTAAAAGTTAAAGTTGAAGAAAATACTAAAGATAAATGAAAAAGCTGACGCAGTGTCATTCGCACCGTGAATCCCCCCATGGGAACATACTAAAGTCTGGTTCCAAATAGGCTCAATTTCCTTCTATTTCTTTGTATTTCTGCCTCGTAGGGGTAGGGGTGTTCAAACCAAAGGCACCTTTAAACCAAAATTCAAATCACACATCTTACAATACTAAGACACTCAGCAGTAAAAGGGTGTCTGCTGGTAAAAAATTCCAAACAATCCTAAAAGTACTTCACTACTAAAAGTGCTTTTAAAAAGAGCCGTTATTTTTCCCTCTATATTCAGTATTGTGTTTTCTGCGAACATGTAGTCTATTTAGATGGTTGTCGTGTGCACTTGAGTTGCTAAAGCGTTTTCAGTTGGGCATATGTCGAAAAGCAAAGAATTAGCCCTTTGAAAACCATCAGAACTGTCACACAAAAATAACATTTACCTATCTCACCAACTGACCAAACATAGGGCTTTTCCTTATGTATTATGTATTGTCGTGTTTTTTGTAGCATACTTGTGAAAACAGCCACCACTGTTGTAAATGATACTTTAAAGAGCATTATTTCATTTTTACAGTTGAAGGACAACCTGGACTGCCGTATATTACAGCTGTTTTACAATCAGCCAAAATTTTCTTAACAAACGTATGTTAAGAACAACTCCCATAGTGAAATTGAAGGAAAACAAATTGAAAATCCCCCTGCCATAGAGGAGCTAAAGAATCAACAATAAACGACTGCATGGATAGCTTGATGCACGAATGCATTGCGGACATGTTTGTCTCCAACCAAGAGAAAGTTCCAAAAAATCCCTTTTGTGCTTCTTATTATACAGTGACGTCAAAGACAGCCTTTTCTGCTGTTCATACATTCAGGGGTTATGGTTACACTAAACGACGTAGTTGTAGCCATACTGCCATCCAGATTTATTTTTTCCTTGCGAGCAGTCACAGGGTGTTTGTGCTGTCTGCCAACCGTTAGATGACCCCGCCCAAGTCTGTTAAGGGACCGTTTGACCGTTATAGAACGCGTCTTTTTGATTTTTTGGCACAGTTGGAAACGGTTGATTTTTATCCCTACCATTGTTTCCAAACATTATATAGGAATGTTTTGTGAACAACGGATAATAGCCGCTACTCGCATGTGTAGCAAAAGTGAGCGTACATACTCACCCTGGTCGTCCAGCCGTTGTCCGTTGCCCGTCTTTATCTGTCTGTACTGAACATTACCTTTGGATATTTCTCCAACGCTATGAAGTGAAGAAACACCAAATGTTGCAAAATGTTGTATGACCCCAAGAGCTCAAAAAAGATACTTGAGAACCTTGACCTTACCTTAAGGTCAAGGTCACAGGGAGAATGAATGTGGTCTAAAAACTGCAAAATTTCACATTGTGCCAGTTTTCTGGAAAACAAATTAAAAACAGCGGGCTTAGTTTTGTATGGTATACAAGAAAAAGAAAGCCTTATCTTCTGATACCATTTTGGTTGACCTCGCTTCAATGTCAAGGTCAGAGGAGCCCTTCAAAGTTGAATTGTAGACATATTTTGATGTGAGCTTGCCCCTTTAACTTTACTATGGACGATATCTCTTACAAACTTAAACACTGAGTGGGCCTTTGTTAGAATTTCATAGTGATCCACATCTGGCCACATGTCGTCAGTGTCAAGGTCACATTGACCCCTATCAAAAATGTGACCAAGACGGGGAAAGAAATCACTATTTAAAAGTGACCATGTGTCTTGATAAAAAGTGTTAAAAAGCACCATTATCCTTTGTATAATTATGTTGAATTACTGGTCTTATGTTCAGTGACCTTGGCCCTTGACTTTGGGTCAAGGTCATATGTATTTTCGTAAGAGAAATGTGTAAAACAATTTGTATCGAATGATGCTATTGACAGTTTCAATTGTTTGACCTTGAATTTCGAGGTCACATAAAGGTGAAAGTCATGTAAAGGATACAGTTAGCATGTTTCAATGTATATTTTATGAACCAGCTGTAAGACAAGTCCTACGGGCCTAACGCTTTCTTGCATTGAAATGCCTTTTCTCTTTTGCCTTCTTCTACGGTACCCCTTGGTTATAGAGGATCCAGCTCTGTATACTTGGTTTTACTAAGTGCCTGTCTATAACAGCGAAGGGTGAATGTCGTAAACCAACTCACTGCGCACAACTTGCTTCAAGGTCAAGGTCACAGGGGACATAAAATAATGTTGTTCAAAAACAGTAAATTTTCACATTTTCACAATTTTCTCCCACGTTATTGAGAATGACGACCTTAGCTACAAGTGTTATTTAGGTCAAAGCAAGCCCTATCTATTGATACCAGTTTGGTTGACCTTGCTTCAAGGTCAAGGTCACAGGGGACCTTCAAAGTTGGATTGTATACATGTTTTGAAGTGACCTTGACCCTGAACTATGAAAAAAATCTTTCAAACTTCATAATTGTGTGGGCACATGTTATATACTGATATTGAGCCACATTTAGTCACATATCATCAAGGTCAAGGTCACTTTGCCCCTTATGAAATGTGACTGAAACGGGCAATTGAATCACTAAAAGTGACAATGTCTCTTTGTAGAAAGTGCCAATAAGTATGTTTATGCTTCCTATGTCTTGAATTGATAGCCTTGTGATGTGTGACCTTTGATGATCTTGACCTTGGCCAAAGGTCATGTGTAATTTGGTAGGAAAAATCTGTAAACCAGTTCTAATAGTGTACAATGTCCTTGCCAGCTTCAGTTGTTAGACCTTCACCTTCAAGGTCACCTGAAGGTCAAGGTCACTTTAAGACAAAGGTCAAGCATGAGAGTCGCATGGGCTTTGCTTTGTTAAGATTTTTTACCAAGAGACATGGATTTCTTTACCCGGCTTGGTCACATTTTTCATAGGGGTCAATGTGACCTTGACCCTAACGATATGTGACCAGATGTGGCTCACTATGAAATTCTAACAAACGCCCCACTCAGTGTTTAAGTTTGTAAGAGATATCGTCCATAGTAAAGTTAAAGGGGCAAGCTCACATCAAAATATGTCTACAATTCAACTTTGAAGGGCTCCTCTGACCTTGACATTGAAGCGAGGTCAACCAAAATGGTATCAGAAGATAAGGCTTTCTTTTTCTTGTATACCATACAAAACTAAGCCCGCTGTTTTTAATTTGTTTTCCAGAAAACTGGCACAATGTGAAATTTTGCAGTTTTTAGACCACATTCATTCTCCCTGTGACCTTGACCTTAAGGTAAGGTCAAGGTTCTCAAGTATCTTTTTTGAGCTCTTGGGGTCATACAACATTTTGCAACATTTGGTGTTTCTTCACTTCATAGCGTTGGAGAAATATCCAAAGGTAATGTTCAGTACAGACAGATAAAGACGGGCAACGGACAACGGCTGGACGACCAGGGTGAGTATGTACGCTCACTTTTGCTACACATGCGAGTAGCGGCTATTATCCGTTGTTCACAAAACATTCCTATATAATGTTTGGAAACAATGGTAGGGATAAAAATCAACCGTTTCCAACTGTGCCAAAAAATCAAAAAGACGCGTTCTATAACGGTCAAACGGTCCCTTAACAGACTTGGGCGGGGTCATCTAACGGTTGGCAGACAGCACAAACACCCTGTGACTGCTCGCAAGGAAAAAATAAATCTGGATGGCAGTATGGCTACAACTACGTCGTTTAGTGTAACCATAACCCCTGAATGTATGAACAGCAGAAAAGGCTGTCTTTGACGTCACTGTATAATAAGAAGCACAAAAGGGATTTTTTGGAACTTTCTCTTGGTTGGAGACAAACATGTCCGCAATGCATTCGTGCATCAAGCTATCCATGCAGTCGTTTATTGTTGATTCTTTAGCTCCTCTATGGCAGGGGGATTTTCAATTTGTTTTCCTTCAATTTCACTATGGGAGTTGTTCTTAACATACGTTTGTTAAGAAAATTTTGGCTGATTGTAAAACAGCTGTAATATACGGCAGTCCAGGTTGTCCTTCAACTGTAAAAATGAAATAATGCTCTTTAAAGTATCATTTACAACAGTGGTGGCTGTTTTCACAAGTATGCTACAAAAAACACGACAATACATAATACATAAGGAAAAGCCCTATGTTTGGTCAGTTGGTGAGATAGGTAAATGTTATTTTTGTGTGACAGTTCTGATGGTTTTCAAAGGGCTAATTCTTTGCTTTTCGACATATGCCCAACTGAAAACGCTTTAGCAACTCAAGTGCACACGACAACCATCTAAATAGACTACATGTTCGCAGAAAACACAATACTGAATATAGAGGGAAAAATAACGGCTCTTTTTAAAAGCACTTTTAGTAGTGAAGTACTTTTAGGATTGTTTGGAATTTTTTACCAGCAGACACCCTTTTACTGCTGAGTGTCTTAGTATTGTAAGATGTGTGATTTGAATTTTGGTTTAAAGGTGCCTTTGGTTTGAACACCCCTACCCCTACGAGGCAGAAATACAAAGAAATAGAAGGAAATTGAGCCTATTTGGAACCAGACTTTAGTATGTTCCCATGGGGGGATTCACGGTGCGAATGACACTGCGTCAGCTTTTTCATTTATCTTTAGTATTTTCTTCAACTTTAACTTTTAGGACCATGTATGAGGTTGTGGCAAGCTAAATACACAACACGACGACGTCTCGGAAAAATAGTAAGGATTATATAGGGAAAAACAACAGTGTCAGTTAAAGTCCGTTTTGAAGGTGTTAGTGGTTGGGGATTTTGAAAAGCATCAGACATCAGGCAGATACAATCCTTTCTGCGTGTTCTGGTGCAGAAAGAGTTTTCAGTTTATACATTGGGGTGACCAGTAGATACCATTTTACAACCATACCCCCAAACGACATTTACAGAGCCCAAAGAAGGATTTGGGTCAATTTCAAAGCCATTTTTCCGTATGAAGCGCCAACTTTATATGAAAATGTGTTTAATAAACATCAAAGGACTGAGGTTGAACTTTCTGATAAGGGACATTTTAAACCTAGTCATTGTCACTTCAACGTTCCCTTCACTAAAGTGGCTAAGATGCCTGGACTAACTGCTTGCCGCGTGTTGATAACTTTGCATTTTGTGCGTCGAGCATGACGTTCTCGTGATTCTGTGTCGTTCCCAGTCAGTCTGCTGCTTTCTGAACCACCTTGAGTCGATTTCTTACATCCCATCCGCCATTGTTTTGGGTCGTCATGAAAACGGCACGCTCGCGACGAAAACCAGTCTATGACGGCCAATTTTAATCTTCAAATGGTGGAGAGCAGTCGTCAATTTAATCATGTTTAATTAATTATTTAGCATACTTGTGGTGCTTTATTGAGCAAACCGGGCCAGGTGCGTCTTAATTAAGGTACACTAGATTCCCCAAATTCTTCAAATCGGCCGAATTCGACAAAAAAAACACTCCAAAATGGCGGCGTGGACACTATATGTTTAATAGTATTGATTTTGGCTTTAGAAAGTCTTTCAGAGGTTCTCAGCATGTCCTGCGCTTATTCTAAGCTGTGTCTCAGATCTTGCTGTTGTTGATTTTGTATATCGCTGTTTGTTTATTTTACTGTGTGTCTAGCTTTGTGATTCGTTTGTTTGTTCTTAGATAGTTTGTTAAAGTTTGTTTGCTAACTGTCGATGGATGCAGAAGTTCTCCTTTAAAAGAGATAGCTGTGTACCTATATACACGAAATACTGAGCTACATGAAACAAACGTCGCCAATCGTGTCAGTGAAGATAACGTGTCAATGACTACCCCAGGCACTGAATGCTAAACTTACCGATAACGAAACACTAACCTTACCTTGGTCTCTTACCTACGAGGTTCAAAAACAACTGATACGGTCTAATCACAGGCACAGTGGCCTTTATATCTTGTGAAATAAAGTTCATTACGATATATTACTAATCAAAAGTGTTTTAATAGTTTTTATTGTTTATCTTTTTACATTTAGTCAAGTTTTGAAGTTATGTCACACCATAATCTAACTTCCGTCTCACATCAACGTGACTTCTGGTCTTTCTTGTGTAATGTTAGCTGACGACACCAGTCTGAAAAAGAGTATCTACGGCATGCACGACAACAACAATTTAGTGTGGCCATGCATTACTTGTACGGTACGTGATTTTGGCTTCTAGTGGGATTCGAGTAGTCCCTCTCCAGAAAAAAAAACCTGCTCGTTTGTATGCTTGTGCCACAACCCTCGTATGCGAAACAAATGATGTAAATTAATTTGATCTTTCTGTGATTCGCAGGGCCAATAAGCAAGCTGACGCGACCAATTTAACTTGAAACCGGCCAGATGAAATCACAAACACTAACAGAGATAAAACTGTAATCGGAAACTGTAAGGGAGCGAACTAAATGTTCTAACAGGAAAAAAAGAGACTTTTTACCTTAATGTTTAGCATCCTGGATCAGGCAGCGACCAGCTGTCTAAATAATTATTCATTGTGAATATACCAAACCTGGTTATTGTTGTGTTTTTGTGTGTGTAAAGAAACCAATACTTCATATATTAAATAACGATCAATTTGAATTGTGGTGTGTGTGCGTGTGTGTGTGTGTGTGTGTGTATGTGTGTGCCCGTGTGTGTGTGTGTGTGTGTGTGTGTGTGTGTGTGTGTATATAAATATGTGTGTGTGTGTGTGTGTATGTGTGTGTGTGTGTGTGTGTGTGTGTGTGTGTGTGTGTGTGTGTGTGTGTGTTATCTGACACCTTCATTATTTTTTCATTCTCATGTTAATTTTCATCAGCAGCAACAGAGTCGATGTCGCGCTACCAAGGTGTATGCGTGTTTAGGTGTTATCAGCCACCAGCACTTATGGAAGAATGACCGAGGTCCTTTACGTGCCACAGTGGTGACATGGGGTGGAACATGGATGACGTTTCTGAGTCTGCACATAAAGTAGACCCGTGTCCGTTTCGGCCCGTATTCGAACCTGCGACCCTAGGCATAAGTCTAGTGCTCTACCAATTGAGCTACCGGGACCCCGGAACTTATGTTTCAACCCTCGTAATAACTGAAGCGGATGTAAACGCAATCTTATACATTTCATCACGAGACGAATCCATCGACAAGTATGTTAACACCATGTCATTAATATATATTTGTCACCTTTTGGTATGAACAAGAATCAATGGTGGTAATCAACAATATGTGTTGTGTAGCTGTCAAACGCACGTTCTGAATGATACCATCTGTTTAACGTTTTAGCTGCATTTCACACGTTTGATCATGGCCCTAATATTGGATATTTTCCCTCTCTTTCTCTATCTATCGCACTCACACACACACACACACACACACACACACCCACACACCCCCCACACACACACACACTCACACACACACACACACACACACACACACACACACACACACACACACACACATTAGCCCACTGTCCCATTGTTGGGACGCTGAATGAAATCCAATGCTGACATTAACATTGACTTTTCAAATTTCTTTTCTTAATGCAACAAAATACGGTCATGTTAAATTGTTCTCCTAAAATTAATATACCTATGAAAAAGACACTTCATATCACAGTATGTATGATCATAATGTATTATCTGTGAAAGACGGCTTTAGGGCCCCCTGGACTCGCTGGACCCTCCAAAACTCCGCGGATGGGGGTCCCTGCACCCTCTTACAGTTGAAAGTGGGGGTCCCGGGACCCCCTAGCTGGAGCGTAGCCCTGGGTACACACACACACCCATCCGTTAACACTCCGAGTCATGTCATATGTCTGCGTATAGTGCTTATGAAGCAGCCAATATGACAATAATTATTCTGCACTTAGGCGGATGCAATGTATCTGCACCTGGAAATCTTCACACCTTCAGATGAACACGGATAAATCACCACCAAGTTATCAAACTGCGCATTTATTTGCCACCTTTCGGGTATAAAAGGATGCAGACTTTTGCCTTAAACTGCATCTCCACCGGAAGAGCACACATCTCAGCGTTTTCAAGGTACAGCACTGAACGACAGACTTCGCCACGATGGTAAGTATTGGGGTATTGTGATCATTTCAAACAGCAACAATTTTGTTATTTTTAAATTTGTATTTTACATTTTTGTAATTAATTATCATTCGTACTTCCTTACGAGGCTCGCGGAACCAAGACACATTGGGTAACACAGCTATTAAAGCCCTACTCCGCCTCACAGGAGGTTTATAGAACGATGACAACTTTCACTTAATCAACAATGCAATACAAACTTTATGGATCACACTCGCAAAAGGATTTAACAACATTAAATGACACAGATCACTTCAATGGCTATTCAAAACGCGTAAACTACACACCGGTTTTCGTGGTTTGTTCAACACCCGAGCCATCGGGGCCCCGTGTGACCCACTTGTTAATGTTTTTTCCTATTTTTGTTATAATTGTATACATGATCAATTGAGTCATTTTCAGTTTTAAGACTACTCTATATCTGAAATAGCATGCTATTGTATACCTCTGCATCTGAAGACAACAACACTTGACTATAAGTGAAGCAATCAGAGTTGCGGCATCTTCAAAGAAACTGTAGGGGTTTGCGGAAACTCGGTCTGCTTGGGCAATGGTAAGATGCAGCTTATTTGATGTGATGGCAACCCTGTCTCGGAAGTACGTACGTTTGTATGCGCGCAATACTCAATCTACACTAGCACAGTAACAAACGTCATTACAAGTTCAAAATCTCAATCGACCAGCATATTAAAAAGGGAAAAGTGGTATTGTTTTCGGTACCCTGCTTTCCCGTCTTCAAATGAAAAGAGCTGCATTTTATACGCACCAGTCAACTCAGTCACCTTCCTCCCTTGACATACATCCGGGCTCCCTTCTTTCAAATTTTCAAAACTTCGAACTGTACTGACTTTGTCTTGACGATACAATAACTATTTCGTGTTTTAACCATGTTTGTATCACAAACTGTCAATTTATTATTTAGATTTTAAAAAAAATAAGGTCCAGCGCCATAACGAGGCATCCAATTCACAAGGGTCTATCGGCACAAAAGGAACTCTTTGAAAAATGTCTCACTCTCAACAGAAAGCAGCCAGAATGTTCCCGAGCGGTAATCGTTCAAATGGAAGTATGTTTGTACTGTCTGTAAAAGCTCGGGAAGCTCTGTGATCAGAAACCGATAGTTTACGGGATGCGGAGTGGGCATTTAACACTCGTCAAAGCATGCAGCAGTTACATTTTATTGATGGGGAAATATCCGTCTTACAATTAAACTCAAGCCGAATTGATTGTCGATTTTGTTTCTGGTTATTCCCAGTTTTTAATGAATAGATAACGACAATCCCCGCTTTATGGCATTCTATCGAACCTTTTTTTATAAAACAAATTTACCACAGTGGGAATTTGTTCATGAATTGACTTTGTAAATGCAATTTACTTCATCAAAACTAATTCCTACTTTGCACAGACAGATCCAGGCTGTGAACTTGTGACATGTGACCCAGTGGAGGTACGGTCGTATTCCATGTCAAACAATGCCATATGTTGGTCCAAACTACCAATAGCGCACTAGATTACGTATCATGTCTTACGTCTGTCTCGTGTTTCAGATGACCAAGACATTCCTGGTACTGCTGATCGTCTGTCTCGTGTTTCAGATGACCAAGACATTCCTGGTACTGCTGATCGTCTGTCTCGTGTTTCAGATGACCAAGACATTCCTGGTACTGCTGATCGTCTGTCTCGTGTTTCAGATGACCAAGACATTCCTGGTACTACTGATCGTCTGTCTCGTGTTTCAGATGACCAAGACATTCCTGGTACTGCTGATCGTCTGTCTCGTGTTTCAGATGACCAAGACATTCCTGGTACTACTGATCGTCTGTCTCGTGTTTCAGATGACCAAGACATTCCTGGTACTGCTGATCGTCTGTCTCGTGTTTCAGATGACCAAGACATTCCTGGTACTACTGATCGTCTGTCTCGTGTTTCAGATGACCAAGACATTCCTGGTACTGCTGATCGTCTGTGCCGTGCTTGTGGCTGACTCTGACTGTTGGAGGCGAAGACGGCGACGAAGAGGGGGGTTCCTTCGAAGGGTTGCACGGGTATGTAAATACCCTGCAACAGTCACTGAAAACTGAAGTGTTCCACTTTTGAACATACATGTTGTAACCAGTTGTGAACACTGTGTGATGAACTAAACTTGGCCAACAAATTATTGCAACAACTTTCGGAGACTGTATACAGTACCAAAGACGATGATCGATAATTTTTCTTGTGCGTTCCCATCTCCAGCAAATGTAAACCAGCACTCAGATCTGCCTGAAACTTTGTCGACGATTGCCTCAACCATTTTTTCTTAGCATGCAAAGTCACGATTGTTTGTCCTTAAACCCTGAGTTAATACGAATATTTGTTTAGGTCTTTCGGAAACGTTGCGTCATAAGACACTTTTAGTATACACGTTCACCAAAATCAACACAGATTTTGGTCAGCCCATTAGTCACAACTTCTGAAATTTCTAAAGCAATTCATCAAAAATGGCCGCAAAACGTGCCTTTTTTGGCCTCTGAAACGGTTAACCCCTACCGCCTTTGTCAAAAGGCTACACAAAGACTAGAGAAGTAAGGTGCATCAAACAAATTGCTTTGAACTGGAAATTGAATGGCGTTTCTAACGGTAGTCAGAAGTATTTGGTAAGTGCACATTCTGATTTTGTGCAGATTTTAAAACACGGGGCTATGGTTTTTGTCAGGTCGATTTTAGGGGTGACCTTGTTTGACAGGCTGTAACGGGATGCCTATACAAATTACCACTGATCGGACAAATGATATAAACGGTGGACATAATTACCTTTTCCAGCATATAAAGTTGAACTAAAATGGATTGCGTTTTACCGCTTTTGTTAGCGTGCGAAAGTTGTTGCAATGATTTTTTTTGGCCAAGTTTTATATGATTTACTAGAAAAGGACACACATGGTAAGCACTATTAATTGTTTGCCATTTACGCTACTTTTGCTGGTATTTTGTTTGTTTGTTTGTTTGCTTAACGCCCAGCCGACCACGAAGAGCCATATCAGGGCGGTGCTGCTTTGACATTTAACGTGCGCCACACACAAGACAGAAGTCGCAGCACAGGCGTCTCACCCAGTCACATTATTCTGACACCGGACCAACCAGTCCTAGCACTAACCCCATAATGCCAGACGCCAGGCGGAGCAGCCACTAGATTGCCAATTTTAAAGTCTTAGGTATGACCCGGCCGGGGTTCGAACCCACGACCTCCCGATCACGGGGCGGACGCCTTACCACTAGGCCAACCGTGCCGGTCTTTTGCTGGTAGAATCATGTAGTGTTCACTAGTGGTTACAAAAGGTGTGTTCAAAAGTGGAACGCTTCTGTTTACAGTGATGTCTGTATGCGTGTGAAGCGATGTATTTTAAGAGCAGTCAAGCCTTACTGATGTATTGCATAGACAATGAACACTCTCGTGTTCTATGTCTGTCTGCCTGTCTGTCTGACTCTGTGCTTGTCTGTCTGTCTGTCAGCTTGACTCTGTGATAGTCTGGATGTCCTTCAGTTAAATTCTCTATCTGCCTGTCTGTCTGTCTCAGTGATAGCCTGTAGGTCATTTAGTTAGATTGATTGTCTATCTGTCTACCTGTAATCCTGCCTGTGTTTAAATGTGTTTGTCTGTTTATGCGTTTGTTTGTTTGTTTGTTGGTTGGTTGGTTGGTTGTTCTGTCGCTCATGAAACAAAAACGAAACCTATCGGCCTTAGTCTCTTTTAATTTTCGTACATCGTGTACGAGCAAGATTCAACAACCGTGCATGCATGCACATACGTACATTAACATACATTTTTATAATTGTGAAACATGTTGTCATTCGTTGCAAGAGGTATACAAAGTTAAATTGACAAAAAGGTTGATAGGGGTCAAAAAATTGATGTCGTAAAGTCCTGTCCCTGTTGCAGTTTGTAGCGAGCGGTGTCAAGAGTGATATAGTCGGAAAGTTAGTAAAGTCGGCAGTGTATCCATAAGATTTGTATTGTTGTTTAAATGAAGATTTGGTGTCGTATTCTTTTAAAGGTCCGCGTACTTGTTACAATACTCTAGGATATACAGTAGGATATGCGCCGAAATGGCTGCGATCTGCTGGCCGATGTGAATGCGTGATGTATTGTGTAAAATAATTCCATCTCACACGGCATAAATAAATCCCTGCGCCTTGAATATGTGCGCGATATAAATTGCATAAAATAACATTTAAAAAAGAATTAAAAATAAATCCCTGCGCTTAGAACTGTACCCACGGATTGCGCGCGATATAAGCCTCATATTGATTGATTGATTACAATACGTGGCGAGCGGTGTCAAGAGCTTTGTGGCCAGAAAGTTGGTGGAGTGGTAGTAGGCGGTCAAAGAATTGGTGTTGTATGCCTTTAAATGTCTCTGTCTCTGTAACAGATCGTGAAGAGCTATGTGGCCGGAAAAGTGGTGGGGGCGGCAGTGGGGTCAATTGGCAAGCGTGACGCGCTGTGTGCTGACCTACTGACCCCTGAGCAGGCGAAACAACTAGCC
Source organism: Littorina saxatilis (assembly GCF_037325665.1). Classification (NCBI taxonomy): domain Eukaryota; kingdom Metazoa; phylum Mollusca; class Gastropoda; order Littorinimorpha; family Littorinidae; genus Littorina; species Littorina saxatilis. The sequence goes on along the minus strand of NC_090249.1, from coordinate 2,528,928 downwards.
ACTGACCTGCAGAACACATGTGCTGCCATTCCGGTCAACCTGGCCGCAGATGGTCTTAACTTTGATGAGATCAAGGGCATTTTCACGGACAGCGATGGTAAGAATTGAATAAGTAAATTACCAGATGAGCGATTTTGTATTCACCGGCGTTCGCCTAGGTCCGGAACGATTTGCGTTGACCGTAAATCACCGAAAATGTATTACTTGCCATTTACTTGACGGTAGAACTAGGCTGTAGACTGTTTAGAAGTAAAAATAATCAAATGAGCAATTTTTTCACCGAATTGTGACAGAATTTTCAACGATACGTTTTGTCACATAATTGTCTGAAATCTATGGCCGTTTTGACAGTGCATGTTAAGTGGAATGTTCAACAACTTATAGTTATATGGTCATATATTCACACTCCAGGTTGGGCATTTTCTCATCGTATGAATGAAGTACTTGTTTATTTTCAGTTGATGGAGATGGAAAACTGCTAGCGGCCGAGTTAGCAGACTTTTCTGCTGCAATCCGTGAGCATTTTATTTTTCGTTGTTGTTGGTGTTTTTGTTGTAGTTTATGCTGGTGTTTGATGTTGTTGTTGTTGTTGTCGTTTGTGTTGTTTTATCTGCGTTACAATGTTGTGATTTCTTTATCCTCAACTGACGAACAGTTTCTGAAGAACCGTCTTTATTTTTCTTGAATTATCTTATTATGTGTCTGCCATTGTCCTTTTCTCACTGTCTGTCAGACTGCGTGGTTTTTTCTCAATGTCTTTTCGTCTGTCTTTCTTTCTGGATTGAGTGTGTGTGTGTGTGTGTGTGTGTGGGTGTGTCTGTGTGTGTGTGTGTGTGTGTGTGTGTGTGTGAGTGTGTGTATGTGTGTGTGTGTGTGTGTATGTGTGAGTGTGTGTGTGTGTGTGTTTGTGTGTGTGTGTGTGTGTGTGTGTGTGTGTGTGTGTGTGGGTGGGTGTGTTTGTGTGCTTTTTTGTGTAAGTACGTGCGTGAGTGTTTGTCTTTCTGCCTGATATATGAATTTGTTTTTTGCGCTTCCAAAAACCTCAACCTATCAACCGACATACTAACTCACAAATTAACCCCTTTACTATCCAAAACAGAATATGCATCTTACTTTCGTAAAAACTCAATTCACATACAAAAGTACAGACAAACAGACAGAGAGACAGACAGGCAGACAGACAGGCAGACAGACAGGCAGACAGACAGACAGACAGAAATATCACAACCCCAAACAAATATATCAAGGAACAACACAAACATGTCACACAAATATAAATAAAACACATTGGCAGTTTAACACAAACAAAGGTAGGGTGGGAGGAGACAAAGTAAAACATTGTATGACTATCTCATTTATTTATTTATTTAATTTGCAGAAACAACAGAAGCCTGCGCAGAGGTAGAGACGGAGGCGGAGAACGAGATCCAAACATAAAACCTTACATCATAATTAACTTGACGATACAGACAGAGAGCGAGATCAAAATAGATACATTCTTTCTTACTTCAAAATAACTTGATTAAAAATAATAAATGATCAGTGCACCACACACAAAAAAACTGTTTCCTTTACAACTCGTCCCTTCTATTAAAAAATATGAGATATATTAAATAAAAAAATAAAAAAATTGAAAACAGCATGTTACAACTTGACCAAAAAGAAAACCAACACAACATATTGCGTTTAAATATATCAAAAGAAAGGGATGAAAGTAGGATTTGCATCATTTACCAAAAGAAAATTAATTTGTTCCATTCAGTAAAAGCGCAACAGATCAATTCATTAGGGGACAAAAGCTGCAATTGGTGTGAATTGTGTGCGATGAAAATCATGCATTAGGCCAACAAAAA
>NC_090249.1:2501875-2526875 GCF_037325665.1 Littorina saxatilis | reverse complement strand
TAGAGTGTCACAGGTCAGTTTTCGTCAGCCTGTTTCTTTCTGCGTGCGCCTTCCAAAGGAAGTTTATGGAAGGAAAACACGCCGCCTTTTCGTATTAGCTAAAGAAACAGGTACTGCCTGGACTTTACTTTCCTTCACTCTTTCCCATGCTCTCGAAGTAGCGGAGAAAGGTCAACATTGGTTTACATAATTTAATACATGGATAGTGTTAATAAAATTCTTGCAATGCAGCACACATTAATCAGGTTAGTCTATATTTTTGCTAAATATCAGTATCGTACTAAATGTATCACACACTGTTCAAGCTAGGTCATGTTACTTGCATCACAGCACACTCTGATCAAATGTCTATTGCTGCTGGATTTCAATTTTGTCACGGTAATCTAACGTGACTCCGCTGCTGCAAACGTTCTTCAGAATTTTCCCTTTTGGAGGACGTCAGAACAAAAGGAATACACATAATGTTTATGAAGTTTTGACTTAGCTCGATGTCATTGAAAAGGTACTCGAGATGACGTGCAGCACTTGACTGGTCTTGAAGACCGCGCTCCTGGTTTGGGTCATCACTCTTCTTCTCAAGACACCATCATCAAGTTAATAGCAGTAGTAGTCTGGTTACATCTCTCTCCACAATTACGGCAACATGAGGAAGAGGAAGATGAATGAATCAATTGGACCGTGGGTTCCTGAAACAGATCAAAGGGCCATATGTGTTACCTACACAGCCTGTCTAAAAGACTTGGTTTGTTCATATTTTATTATCGTTCTCTCTATTACTGTGTTTCGGAAAATGGGGATTTGGTAACAGCGCACATTCAAACGTACACAACTTGACAACAACACAATGTACATGACTGACACGATACACTCATCTCCGCCCAGATCCCGTGGAACGATTGTCGATGTAATAATCACAGTCACTTACCTTCAAAGAAGGGGAACGGCTTTTCCTCCAAGCGTTCTTCGCTCCATGGACTTGCGGAAAACGACCCTCTCGTGAAACGATTTTAGTTTACGTCAGTACACTTGGATACGTCATATGAATACGTCACTTGGCTACGTCGTGTAATGCGCGAGTAGTCTCGGTTGCCTATTCTATTCTTGACAGGTTCGCGCTTCAGAATTCATGACAGCCCCTTTCTTGAGAATGAATTTCCCAAATTTAGTCACTATATGAAGCGCGACTTAAATAATCTGATCCATGGTTGTCACAACCCGGTATTTCTTACCTCCTTTCTTCTTCACAAAAACGATTGGAGCATTGTACGGTGAGTTTGCCGGTTCAATGACCCCAAGCTTCAACATCTCGTCGATCTCGTCTTCGACCGTTTTCACCATCGCATGAGGTATGGGTCTCGGTCGAACAAACACAGGTTTCTTCTCTGTAAGTTCGATTCTGCACTTCTCCAAGTTGGTAGTAATCGGTACATCAGTCAGATTCTTGGAGAATGCACTACAGATCGCTTTCGCCTCTTTTGTTCTTTCTCTACTCAATTCTTTACAGAAGTTCATGTTTGTGACATCTTCTGTACGAGTAGTTTCCAGCAGAGGAATCATCTTCTGAGTGTCTATTCGGAAGATATCATCGTTCGTCGTATCATCTTCCTCGATGACTACGGCTATGTGTTCTTCTGCTTCTTCTTTTTTTTCGTCAATTCTGTTTCTGAGGTCGACAACGTATTCTGCTGTCGTCTTCTGTTCACCTTCGACCGATTCATCAGTCCATGCACGACGCAGAACCTGCATGGGACCTCTGATGGTCTTGCCATACCGCATTTCAAAGGGTGAGAACCCCAGACTGTCTTGAGGTGCTTTCTTGGTTCTGCCTTTTGGCGCTGTTCTTTGGCATGTGTCACACGAGAGACAGTAACGTTTTATGTCTCCGACCAAACCTGGCCACCAGAACTCACACCTGATTCTATCAGTGGTTTTCTTCTGCCCGAGATGACCTGTCATCGGGTGGTCGTGCCCAAAAGAAAGCACTTTGCTTCTCATTTCTTTGGGAACAACGACTTTACTAGATTCACTCCCGGTTTTGTCGAGGGTTGTCCTGTACAAGATTTCTTTCTTGTATACATATTTCACACCGTGGAATGATTCTCCTGAAACAGCCATTTGGCGTACTTTTGCCAGTGTTTCATCATCATTCTGAGCCTTCTTGAGATCTTGCGGGGAATACATCTTGTGTGTATTTCTGTCATCATGACTAGTTCCCGGCACAGGTTTCTCATTCCGTTTTTTTTTTTTCTTCTCTTGCTTCCGTGTACTGACCGCCGCGTTGGTCTCACCTTGATACCAACTCGGGTCACGTACTGGAAACAAAGGGGTCTTCCTCTTGTTCTGGCCTACACCATACCATTTTCCTATGAGGACAGGATAAATGGGATCTTCGAGTATGACCACTTCGGTTTTGGCATCAAAATACGGACAGTCAATGTGGGCCACAGCCGTGGGACACAATTTCCGTGTTTTCTTCTCTGCGAGAGTAGTTTCTTTTTTCTTTGCCAAGTACCTTTCTTCAGGTATAAGGTCGGCACTGACCATAATACCTGAGCACCCGGAATCGCGTAATGCTTTTACGATTCGGCCGTCTAACTTGATGAACACTTCCTCTTTGAAATCCTTCTTTTCGCACGACTTGCACAGCTTGTCAAGATGTACGGGGATTTCTTGTTCATCAAATTCATTTCGAACATGAACTGCGTGAGCGCCTTCTCCCTTATTGGGACAAAATCGTGACGTGTGTCCTTTGCCTCTGCAAAAAAAACAACAGCCTGTGGCTTTCAGTCTTTGCTTTTCCTCATCGCTCACGTATTTATGTTCTTTCTGTGACGATTTCTCTTTCGCGTCACTTTTGACGACATTCGAACTTTTCGTGTTCGAAAACGCGCTGCCGCTAGAATGGTTTTGGTGAGATTGCCGTGGCCTGATGTTAGAACGTGATTGTTCGTACTCCGTGGCAATTTCGCCCATTTCTTTCGCAGACTTCGGTTTCCGATCAAGTACGTGCAACATCACTTCGGCAGGGAAGGTGTTCTCTAATTGTTCTCTGAGAACTAGATCCTTCAGATCTGCCACATGTTCATCGCACTTGGCTAACTCGATCCATTTATCGAGGATGCGCTCAAGTTTGGTGACATGTTCTTTGTACGTGTCAGATGGGTTTCGCTTCAGCTGACGGAATTTCTTCCGATATTGATCTGCTGTCAGTTGAAATCCATCATACAACGCATTCTTCAAAGTGTTGTAGTTGCGCGCGTCTTCGAAACTGAGTTTTGCATAAATGGTTCTCGCCTTTCCTTTCAGGAAATACACCATTCTCGTAGCTTTGCGTTCGTCGTCGAGATGACAGTCGGTTGCATAATGTTCAAATTGTGCAAACCAACTCTCGATGTCGTCTTTGTCATCAAGAAAAGGGATTTTTGGGATAAAGTCGTCATCCCCACGACGCCTCGACGCGTTATTGTTGGCGTTGTCTCGGCGTGCTTCCGTTTGTATCCTCAACTGTTCTAGCTGAAACGCGCGATCGGCTTCTCGTTCACGTTCGAGAACTTCACGTTCACGTTCACGTTCCTCTCGTGCGCGTTCTTCACGTTCACGTTCGCGTTCGTGAGCTTCTCGTTCCTCTCGTGCGCGTTCTTCAGCTACAAACTCACGCAAGTCTTTGCCTTCGAGTCCTAACTCACGTCCTATCGCCAAAAGTTCGCGAGTCCACTCTAATCCGGATTTTACAGGGTGGATCGGACCTGCACGTTCATTACTCGCAGCGGATACATAAGTCGTTACACGTGCGCCTAACGTCTGAGAATCATTATCGCTCGATTCTCCTTGGGTGTTGACATATGTGTCACCCCCTTCAACATCTGAAACTACGGCCTCGGCCGTATTCTGGTTCTGCGGGTCAGCGTTCATTCTTGCTATATGCGCCCTAGTACTCGGGTGTTTGGATGTTTGCATATCCTTTACGTTAACTCACACACAGATATTCACTGAATCAAACTGCAAATACGTGATGCTCGGTTGAAAAACCGATTTGACTAAACTGCTTTTCACACACTATTTACTAGAGAGAGAAAACTCCCCCACTATATAATGAAGTGTTACTTTAGTGAAGCTCACTTTGCTACTTGAATTCATGAACGTTCAACGTTACCTCAGTAAACGTTACGTGTCCCAATGACACGATTTCTCTGAACCATTCTAATATCCTTTTATAACCACGGATACCTAACACTAGAATTTATGGTTCTTCTGGTATATGTCAAACAATATACCGTTCTATCGAGTGAACTTCATTTTAATATCTCATCGGAGCTCCATCAACGTGGACCTTTCGCCTATATCAATATCAACTCGATTCTATCGCACAGTAAGTCGAAATAAGATTCTTCAATTATCTACTGCTGTATAGACAATAATCTAAATTTCCTAACCCTTACTCTTGGCGTTGTGAAGTGTGACTGTCTGCAGAATCAACTTCACTTCCACGGTCCTTCTGGACGAAGATGAGTGCTATCCCTCGTATATAACCCAATTCGCCCACCAACCTCCCACGGCGACCAACAATATTATAATTTTGTCGACTAAGGGACACAGGATGGCCTGACAGGGTGTTAGTCCACTGTCTTCTGTTATAGCCTTTTGTTTAGCACAGCCAAATAGGGGGAACTAAACTACTATAACATTAGTGCTTTACGTGAATTATTATAGTGACGTCAAAGCCTTGCGTCACTCTTCATTTGGATTATTCCCGTGTGCTGAAGCACACACGTCAGACTCTGTTATCGTTAAATGATGAACTAACTATAAACATGAATAAATACAAAAGTTGATTTATACGATGATGAACATGAACGGACGAACACACAAACGAAAAACGAATAGGGAATTTGTTTGAAGAAAATTTGTTTGGGGAAGCCAAATTGAAATTACGAGTTACAAAATCCCGGACGAAGCCCCCATATGTCACAGGTCAGTTTTCGTCAGCCTGTTTCTTTCTGCGTGCGCCTTCCAAAGGAAGTTTATGGAAGGAAAACACGCCGCCTTTTCGTATTAGCTAAAGAAACAGGTACTGCCTGGACTTTACTTTCCTTCACTCTTTCCCATGCTCTCGAAGTAGCGGAGAAAGGTCAACATTGGTTTACATAATTTAATACATGGATAGTGTTAATAAAATTCTTGCAATGCAGCACACATTAATCAGGTTAGTCTATATTTTTGCTAAATATCAGTATCGTACTAAATGTATCACACACTGTTCAAGCTAGGTCATGTTACTTGCATCACAGCACACTCTGATCAAATGTCTATTGCTGCTGGATTTCAATTTTGTCACGGTAATCTAACGTGACTCCGCTGCTGCAAACGTTCTTCAGAATTTTCCCTTTTGGAGGACGTCAGAACAAAAGGAATACACATAATGTTTATGAAGTTTTGACTTAGCTCGATGTCATTGAAAAGGTACTCGAGATGACGTGCAGCACTTGACTGGTCTTGAAGACCGCGCTCCTGGTTTGGGTCATCACTCTTCTTCTCAAGACACCATCATCAAGTTAATAGCAGTAGTAGTCTGGTTACATCTCTCTCCACAATTACGGCAACATGAGGAAGAGGAAGATGAATGAATCAATTGGACCGTGGGTTCCTGAAACAGATCAAAGGGCCATATGTGTTACCTACACAGCCTGTCTAAAAGACTTGGTTTGTTCATATTTTATTATCGTTCTCTCTATTACTGTGTTTCGGAAAATGGGGATTTGGTAACAGCGCACATTCAAACGTACACAACTTGACAACAACACAATGTACATGACTGACACGATACACTCATCTCCGCCCAGATCCCGTGGAACGATTGTCGATGTAATAATCACAGTCACTTACCTTCAAAGAAGGGGAACGGCTTTTCCTCCAAGCGTTCTTCGCTCCATGGACTTGCGGAAAACGACCCTCTCGTGAAACGATTTTAGTTTACGTCAGTACACTTGGATACGTCATATGAATACGTCACTTGGCTACGTCGTGTAATGCGCGAGTAGTCTCGGTTGCCTATTCTATTCTTGACAGGTTCGCGCTTCAGAATAATAATTCATGACAGAGAGACTAAGAAAGAGAGAGAGAGAGACTAAGAAAGAGAGAGAGAGAGAGACTAAGAAAGAGAGAGAGAGAGAGAGACTAAGAAAGAGAGAGAGAGAGAGAGACTAAGAAAGAGAGAGAGACTAAGAAAGAGAGAGAGACAAAGAAAGAGAGAGAGAGACTAAGAAAGAGAGAGAGAGAGAGACTAAGAAAGAGAGAGAGAGAGACTAAAAAAAGAGAGAGAGAGAGACTAAGAAAGAGAGAGAGAGAGAGAGACTAAGAGAGAGAAAGAGAGACTAAGAAAGAGAGAGAGACTAAGAGAGAGAGAGAGAGAGAGAGACTAAGAAAGAGAGAGAGAGAGACTAAGAGAGAGAGAGAGACTAAGAAAGAGAGAGAGAGAGAGAGACTAAGAAAGAGAGAGAGAGAGAGAGACTAAGAAAGAGAGAGAGAGAGACTAAGAAAGAGAGAGAGAGAGAGACTAAGAAGAGAGAGAGAGAGAGACTAAGAAAGAGAGAGAGACTAAGAGAGAGAGAGACTAAGAAAGAGAGAGAGACTAAGAGAGAGAGAGAGAGACTAAGAAAGAGAGAGAGAGACTAAGAAAGAGAGAGAGAGAGACTAAGAAAGAGAGAGAGAGAGACTAAGAAAGAGAGAGAGACTAAGAAAGAGAGAGAGAGAGACTAAGAAAGAGAGAGAGAGAGAGACTAAGAAAGAGAGAGAGAGAGACTAAGAAAGAGAGAGAGAGAGAGAGAGAGAGACTAAGAAAGAGAGAGAGAGAGAGACTAAGAAAGAGAGAGAGAGAGAGAGAGAGACTAAGAAAGAGAGAGAGAGACGAAGAAAGAGAGAGAGAGACTAAGAAAGAGAGAGAGAGAGAGAGAGACTAAAAAAGAGAGAGAGAGAGACTAAGAAAGAGAAAGAGAGACTAAGAAAGAGAGAGAGAGAGAGACTAAAAAAGAGAGAGAGAGACTAAGAAAGAGAGAGAGAGAGACTAAGAAAGAGAGAGAGAAAGAGACTAAGAAAGAGAGAGAGACTAAGAGAGAGAGAGAGAGAGACTAAGAAAGAGAGAGAGACTAAGAAAGAGAGAGAGAGAGACTAAGAAAGAGAGAGAGAGACTAAGAAAGAGAGAGAGAGAGACTAAGAAAGAGAGAGAGAGAGAGAGACTAAGAAAGAGAGAGAGAGACTAAGAAAGAGAGAGAGAGACTAAGAAAGAGAGAGAGACTAAGAAAGAGAGAGAGAGAGACTAAGAAAGAGAGAGAGAGAGAGAGACTAAGAAAGAGAGAGAGAGAGACTGAGAAAGAGAGAGAGAGAGAGAGAGACTAAGAAAAAGAGAGAGAGAGACTAAGAAAGAGAGAGAGAGACTAAGAAAGAGAGAGAGAGAGAGACTAAGAAAGAGAGAGAGAGAGACTAAGAAAGAGAGAGAGACTAAGAAAGAGAGAGAGAGAGAGACTAAGAAAGAGAGAGAGAGAAAGACTAAGAAAGAGAGAGAGACTAAGAAAGAGAGAGAGACTAAGAAAGAGAGAGAGAGAGAGAGAGAGACTAAGAAAGAGAGAGAGAGAGACTCAGAAAGAGAGAGAGAGAGACTAAAAAAAGAGAGAGAGAGAGACTAAGAAAGAGAGAGAGAGAGAGAGACTAAGAGAGAGAAAGAGAGACTAAGAAAGAGAGAGAGACTAAGAGAGAGAGAGAGAGAGAGACTAAGAAAGAGAGAGAGAGAGACTAAGAGAGAGAGAGAGACTAAGAAAGAGAGAGAGAGAGAGAGACTAAGAAAGAGAGAGAGAGAGACTAAAAAAGAGAGAGAGAGACTAAGAAAGAGAGAGAGAGAGAGACTAAGAGAGAGAAAGAGAGACTAAGAAAGAGAGAGAGACTAAGAGAGAGAGAGACTAAGAAAGAGAGAGAGACTAAGAGAGAGAGAGAGAGACTAAGAAAGAGAGAGAGAGACTAAGAAAGAGAGAGAGAAAGAGAGACTAAGAAAGAGAGAGAGAGAGACTAAGAAAGAGAGAGAGAGAGACTAAGAAAGAGAGAGAGACTAAGAAAGAGAGAGCGAGAGACTAAGAAAGAGAGAGAGAGAGAGACTAAGAAAGAGAGAGAGAGACTAAGAAAGAGAGAGAGAGAGAGAGAGACTAAGAAAGAGAGAGAGAGAGAGACTAAGAAAGAGAGAGAGAGAGAGAGAGAGAGACTAAGAAAGAGAGAGAGAGACTAAGAAAGAGAGAGAGACTAAGAAAGAGAGAGAGAGAAAGACTAAGAAAGAGAGAGAGAAAGAGAGACTAAGAAAGAGAGAGAGACTAAGAGAGAGAGAGAGAGAGAGAGAGACTAAGAAAGAGAGAGAGAGAGACTAAGAGAGAGAGAGAGAGACTAAGAAAGAGAGAGAGAGAGACTAAGAAAGAGAGAGAGAGACTAAGAAAGAGAGAGAGAGACTAAGAAAGAGAGAGAGCGAGAGACTAAGAAAGAGAGAGAGAGACTAAGAGAGAGAGAGACTAAGAAAGAGAGAGAGAGAGAGACTAAGAAAGAGAGAGAGACTAAGAAAGAGAGACAGAGAGAGAGACTAAGAGAGAGAGACAGAGAGACAGAGAGAGAGACAGACAGAGAGAGAGACAGACAGAGAGAGACAGAGACAGACAGTCAGACAGTCAGATAGACGGATAGACGGATAGACAGACAGACAGACAGACAGAGCAACTGACAACAGACATACAGACAGAGAGATACGGACAGACAAACAGAGAGACAGACAGTCTCTTGGAGACAAACAGGCAGACAGACACTGTTCCGCCGCTTTGGTAATTATGGGTGTAGCAGAACCCGCGCCGTCGGCAGAGGGATAGTTACAATCACTACTACTCTTTAAAAGTATGGGTATGTGTGAACCCGCGCCATCGGTAGTGTTTATGTAAATTATCATAATCAATTAATTCTGATGTTTTGTCATGTACACACTAAAAATTTGCAGACAGAGAGCAAATTAGGTGTGTGAGAGATACTTAAAATTTCAAAACGATACCTTTAATGGTTCCAGAGTTACAATGATTTTAGTGTGTCTCTGGGTACAGGTGAACCCAGGAAGCACGGCAAAGGTTAAGCAGCATTTCCCAAGAGGAACACCGTGGCTTCAGTCTGATGCTAAACGGCACTGCACCGGTCTCGGAGCTGTCGCCAGTGTCGGCAGACGACACATTGGATTCGCACGGCCACTTCAACTCCAGCCGTCTCCACTGCCACTGCCACAATCACATCCCAGCAAACGCTAACAACACTGTTTGCAAGGCCTGTGCACGTTGGTACCATCAACATCAACCAATATTTGTCCAGTCACCAAACCGAGAAGTGACCATCTGAAAGCTGTCGACTCGCCTGGCTCCGACTTGACTGTCATCCTATCGCGGAAGGATATGCTTTGCTGTTGTTGTTCCTTTTGGTTTCTTTTATCCTGTGGCCACTGCTTTTCTTTTTATCTGGTATATTTTGAAGTGACCATCATTTCGTTGTTCGAATTTATTTAATCAATGTTCAATATTAAACTTAACAGTGTTAACAAAGGCGAACTACTTTGTCCTAGTTTGAGAGTGTGTCATGGCGGAGGAATGAATGTCAAATTGAGTAAAGTGGTTTGAAGTTCTAAAGCGGGTTGATCCAAAGGCAATAGCGCTGTCGGTGACTTTTAGTTAGATCTGGCACAGAAGTATATAATGTAGGATAAACAGAATACTACATGGCTTGCTGTGTCGTACCAGATTTACACTCGTTTGCTTTTTCAAATAGTGAACAGCTCGCTTTCGCTCGCAGTTCACTATTTAAAAAAACAACTCGTGTAAATCTGGTACGACACAGCAAGCCATGTAGTATTCTCTATTTATGTGTACAATGTGTACATGTGTGAGTGTGTGTGTGTGTGTGTGTGTGTGCGTGTGTGTGTGTGTGTGTGTGTGTGTGTATGTGTGTGTATGTGTGTGTGCGTGTGTCTGTGTGTGCGTGTGTGTCTGTATGTGTATGTGTATGTCTGTGTGTGTCTGTGTGCATGTGACCGTGTGTGTCAAAGTGTGTGTTTTAATGTATACCATTACCAATGACCATGTTGGCATGTATGCTATGAACATTTTTTTTTTCTCTCTTTGTCTGATTTAATAACCATGTTTTTATGTTTTTGCTTTGCTTCTTCTTCTGCTTTAATATTATGCACTGCTTAGTTAATTCCCTCTTGGGCGAGGGCTGGATGAAAAAAGATCTTTGCTGTATCTACTCCATTACCCTCGAAAAATAAAGTTGGTTCGTTCGTTCGTTCGTTCGTTCTCTCTCAAATCCAGTTTAACTCCCTTCTTCTTATAACCACAGAGCTTACACTGTGACAGCAGTTACTGTCTCGGGATAGCTCGCACTTTAAACGGCGCCGGTGAGAGAGAAAATCCCATGATTCCTTCTAAAGATGGTAGAGGTTCCTGTTCCGGTGGCAGGAAGCGGAAGCGCTGTATCAGGGTGGACAGGTAGAGAAAGAGTTCCATGCGGGCAAGGGACTCTCCCAGACACACACGACGACCTGCACATTAAGAACAGAGAAAGGCTGAAATGCTAAGTATGTTTTGGTCTATAACATATGTAGGCTATATATAATGTTGAACATACGTTGTCAACTTGGTTTCTCACATGCACCTAATGGCTTTGCCGTGAAGGCGTAACACTTAACGTTCTCTCTTCTCGGCCGTCAGCTTGTTACAGTACGTCAAATCCATTTTCCCCAAAACATTCTGCGTACTGGCTAGTGCAGAATCAACCCCCTCCCAACAAGTTTTACAAGTGCCACACGTTTGTAGTGAGGTTTTGGCCCCAGGGGGCTAAGAAACCACACCTCAATAAAGTTAATCCAGTATTGAACATGAATGCAAACATACTAACTGTCACGATCGGGTGACAGAGACCAAGAAAGTGTCACTCAGTGGAGTGCCTGTTCTTGGTCGGTTATGATAGAAAGCGCCTGTGCGTGATATTGGACACAGCAGAGTTTGCTGACAGTGCTCCCGAGCACGGATGTTTTGAAACGCACGAGCTTCACAGTGCGGGTTTCTGCTGTCATAGAGCTGACAGGTTTTTCGCTGACAGCGCACACGGGATTTTCAGGGATTGAGTTTCTCGTGTCTTTTTTCTGCTTGGGGAGGCAAAATTGTGTATAGCTGGACTGGTTTTGTGACAAGGTCAGTCACGTGTTATTTGGCTAGGTTGTCTGACAGAGACACGAGTACGGGGCACTTGACACCCAGCGGCAGAAGGGGAAGGATCTAATACAGTTTCTAGAGTATGATGGTTTTTCACCGAATATTATATTCGGCACTCTAGGGGAACTTCCACTGCCACATGTTTTGCTGAGGACAAGTCGTCAACATTTCCTTCGTCGGCGATGGCTTTCGCATAAGGATTCGACAAGGGGTTCTGGACGGTTTTGGTCACTGTTGACGAACAGAGGCTGTTCCAGGGAGGAAGCGGACTTTGCTTCCATTGAGAGTACAATCATAGGCTTTTGAGGTAATAAATCATTATTTAACGCTGTTGATGAGTCTGTGTTGTGGAATGAAATACTCTGTTGTTCTTTCCAGGTTAGCGCATAATTTACTCTCTGACGCTAAAATACTAATCTGTATATGGTTTTTGCAGATAGGGAGAGAAGGACGGAAAATGGCTGTTTTGTTGTTGTAAAAAGTCCGTTTTGTGCAGGCCCACGTGCTCGATGAGATATTTAAAGATGACATGTTTTAAGGTGGTGGGTGAGGGGTAGCTGACATGTTTAGTGCACCGATGCTTTCTGTTTGCAGCCTTCGTTCGTTTTCGGTTCGTGTTCCTGTAACCGCTGCACGGCTGCCTTTGACGGGACACTGCTAGCTGCAGACGTTGGAGCTGGGACCTGAGGAAGCTACGCTAACCGGCTAACCAGCAGACCGGCTAACCAGCAGACCGGCTAACCAGCGAACCGGCTAACCAGCAACCCGGCTAACCAGCAACCCGGCTAACCAGCGGACCGGCTAACCAGCGAACCGGCTAACCAGCGGGCCGGCTAACCAGCGAACCGACTAACCAGCATACCGGCTAAGCAGCAGCAGCAGAGATAAAGCTAAGTGCACCATGTCTTACGCACCCCGTTGACCACCGTTGTCTTTTCTTATCTGTGATTTCATTGGAGTAGTGACAACGTGGGGTGTGTGACCCCTGCATGAACTAGAGCTTTTTGAACAGAACATTCTCATTTGACTGTATTTACACGGGATCAGCGTGTTACTATAATTTTCTATATACTACTGGCATTTTGTCAGTGACCACGGGTTTTTTTACGTGTTGAGAACGTAAAAGGAACATATTTTGAGTGAAGGCTCGAGGGAGGTGGAGAGTTTATACATAAACAGGCGTCTGAAACTTATACTTTTGTTGACTCTATTTAATTGTATGCCTGCGAGAGTGGATCGTGGTGTGGTTAGTTAATTAGTAGTAATTAACCGGTTCATAATCACCTTGAGTGATATATTGAAACGTGACACATGGGGGCCAAGCCGGGATTTACTCAGTTAATTTCTGACTGATAAAGACCCACCAATTAAGGATAACTAAGAGCAGATAATCTCGTCAGTGCTCGACTTATTTTCTGCTTGGTGCTACCCTTTTTTGTATAGTTTTGATCATATACCACACCTTAAGCGATTCACATCTTGCAGGAAATGTAAATTGTAATTTGTGAGTTATTGTATGCGCTAACTGTGATTACTTCCCTTTTCCTTTGTTTGTGAATCTTTGTTGTTGTACGTTCAGAGTTTTCCGTTGCAGAGAGCTGAGCGGGGTTAGCGGATTTGTTATTCGTTTTACTCAGTTTTCTCTACATTGTTTGTTTCGCATTCTGTAACAGGTTACATTTCTACCGTCTTGTTTTACTTGGATTTTTCTCCATATTTTGACTTTGTTGGAATTTTGGGGGGGAAGGGTCCGAGGACTTCTGTCCTAACCAAGGCTGTGGGAGACACTCTGTTTCACCGCAAAAAGCAGCCGATAAAGTAGGCCACGGCTGTGGGAAACACTTTGTTTCACCGCAAAAAGCAGCCATAAAGTAGGCTACGCGATTTGTTCTACACCGTTTGGATTTTTCTTCTGCATTTTCTGGTTGCGGGATTTTTGTATCCACCGCTTTCATCACCGCGTGTTCTAGCTATAGCTGCGTTAGACTTACTTTTGTGATAAAGCTTTGCTAAAACTAACCATGGCTACAGGGGGATCTCCTACGAGGAGAATAACTTTCGAGACTCCTGGGAGCGAGGAACAGACAGAGCGAGACGCACGCGTTAGAGCGCGTAGTTTGCTTAAGCGCAAGGAGTTAGAACGTAAAGAAGACATAGAGCGACAGACGAGAAAAGAAGAGCTTGACAGACAAGAACGACAGGCCGAACGGGACAGACAGGACAAGAAAGAGAAAGACGAACGTGACAGACAGGAAAAGAAAGACGAACGTGACAGACAAGAACGGAAAGAGAAAGATGAACGAGACAGACAAGAAAAGAAAGAGAAAGATGAACGAGACAGACAAGAAAAGGAAAAGAAAGATGAACGAGACAGACAAGAAAGGGAACGACAGGCCGAACGACAGGCCGAACGTGACCGACAGGATAAGAAAGACGAGCTTGAGAGACAGGAACGACAGGCCGAACGTGACAGACAGGACAAACAGGCGGATCGCGATCACCAGCTAGAACTAGCTAGGCTACAGGCCGAGAAAGGTACGCTTACTCAGGCTAGCGCGCCGACATTTGTTGCCGACCGTACGAGACTGCCGACGTTCGACGATGACAAGGACGAGCTCGACGACTTTTTACGCCGGTTTGAGCGCATTGCATCCGACCAGAAGTGGGAAGAGGCCACGTGGGCTAGCCGCCTCAGCACCTGCTTGAAAGGACGCGCATTGCAGCTCTACAACGCTTTGGAGGACGACGAGGCGAGAGACTATCAGGCACTTAAGAAGGCGTTACTCCAGCGCTTTAACCTGACTGCTGAAGCCTACAGACGACGTCTGCGTAACAGCAAGAGACTGAGCGGCGAGCTGAGTCATCAGTTTGTGGCACGCCTTAATCTCTACCTGCGGCGCTGGGTGGAGATGGCCGAGAAGAACTGGACTGTAGACGACCTTGCCGACCTCATTGTCATGGAACAACTGATGTCCAGCCTGCGACCTGAGGTGGTGACCTTCGTGCAGGAGCACCAGCCAAAGACTACTCAGGAGGCAGCCGACTGGATCAGAGTACACGAGGACGCCCAGGCGATCTCCGGCAAATCTTCAGGCTCACGGCCAGGAAAATCAGGAAATTCGGGTTCTTCAGGACCCAAGGACGGGAAGGACGATCAGGGACACAAGGGATCAAGTTCCAGATCTGACATCCAGTGTTACTACTGCAACAAGCGGGGCCACGTGAAGAAGGACTGCCACAGGAGACAGGCTGACCAGAAGGGCGTACACTTTGTTGGCAGTGAGGAGCTAAGGGATGTCACGAGCTCATGCACAATTCCACAACTCTGCGTTCCGTGCTCCAGGAAACATTTCCAGCCCCACTGCAACGTCTACGTTAACGGAGTGAAGGGCGAAGGTCTGCGGGACACAGGGGCAGACATGATAGTGGTTCGGGCGAGTCTGGTTCCAGCTATGGCCTACACAGGAGACAGCATCAGGGTGAGAATGGCCGAGGCATCTCACGCTTACGACTTGAACACGGCAGTGATCAAGGTCGTAACACCGTTGTTCACGGGGACCATTGTGGCCGTCGTCATGGACGATCCTCCATGCGACCTGCTCATTGGAAACCGGGTTCAGTTTGTGGACGGCGTCACCAGGGAGGTTCCCGTTTATCGGTCTCCCGACGTCATTTCAGTGCTCACGCGGGCACAGGCGGAGCGAGAGGACAAACCTCTCAAACCTCTACCTGCTGCACGAGCTGCCCTGGGGAACGTGACCCCCGCGCTTCTCGCGAAGGCTCAGGCATCTGATCCGACACTAGCGACTCCTCGGGAGCACGCGAAGTCGGGGAAGGTGAAGCTGAGTGGGAAGCATGGGAGGTCAAGGTTCCTCAGGGACAAGAAGTTGCTCTACCGTGAGTTCAGCAACAAGGAGGGTACATTCAAACAGGTTGTCGTGCCTCGCGAGTTTCGCGAGGGTGTCATGGCAACGGCACACGACTCGATTCTGGGAGGTCATCTTGGTACCAAGAAGACCACGGATCGTGTCTGGCGCCACTTTTACTGGCCAGGCATCTGCACGGATGTCCGACGTTTCTGTGCGTCCTGCGATAAGTGCCAGAAGGTGGTTGCCAAAGGAAGGGTGAGGAAGGTCCCCTTAGAGAAGATGCCGCTCATCGACGAACCCTTTCGTCGGGTGGCAGTGGACATCATCGGGCCCATCTTGCCTGCGTCTGAGGACGGAAACAGATACATTTTGACCATGGTGGACTACGCTACTCGATACCCAGAGGCGATCCCTCTGAAATCGATTGAAGCCACGCGAGTAGCTGAGGCTCTGGTTACTATGTGGTCCCGGCTGGGAATTCCATCAGAGGTACTCACCGACAGAGGCACGCAGTTCACGGGAGGAGTGATGGCGGAGGCAGCACGACTGCTATCACTGGAGCAGCACTTCACCACTCCTTACCATGCTCAGTGCAACGGACTGGTGGAGAGGTTCAATGGCACCTTGAAGACCATGCTGAGGAAACTAGCTCAAGAGAAACCACGCACGTGGGACAGGTACATCCCAGCATTGCTTTTCGCATACCGCGAGGTTCCTCAGGAGAGCTTGGGCTTTTCCCCATTTGAGTTGTTGTACGGCAGACAGGTACGCGGTCCCATGGCTATCCTGCGTCAGGCTTGGACGGACGAAGAAGCTGACGAGGAGGTGCAGACGACAGCGACCTACATCGTAGAACTCAGGAACAGGATTGAAGAGACCTGCAAACTGGCTCAAGAGAACCTGGGAAGAGCAGCACAGCGTTACGCGCGAGGATTCGACCGCAAGGCACGGCCGCGCAGCTTCAAGATTGGAGAACGGGTGTTGCTACTTCTACCTGTCAAACACAACAAGCTACAACTGCAGTGGCAAGGACCTTTTGAGGTGACAGCGAGGGTGGGCCAGAACGACTACAGGATCATGATGCACGGGAAAGCACGCCTGTACCACGCCAACCTGCTGCGCGCCTACATAGAGAGGACAGCCTACGGGGAGAAGAACAAAGACCAGAAGAACAAAGACAAGAAGACAGAGAAGGTGGCAGTCATCAGGGGTGAAACGAGGGGTTGCTCGTTCTTGAGGACGACCTTTCTGTCTGGAAACAGACTATCAACCTCTGCAATATCTTCAGGTTGCAAGGTTGGCAAACGCCAGACTTATGCGCTGGGCGTTCATTCTCCAACCGTACCAATTTACGGTACGCGTCATTCCGGGCGCCAACAATGTTGGAGCTGACTTTCTCTCTCGGGCTGGAGAGGAGAACATGACTGTGAGCGAAACCGAGGTTTCGTCTTGAAGAGGGGAGGTGTGTCACGATCGGGTGACAGAGACCAAGAAAGTGTCACTCAGTGGAGTGCCTGTTCTTGGTCGGTTATGATAGAAAGCGCCTGTGCGTGATATTGGACACAGCAGAGTTTGCTGACAGTGCTCCCGAGCACGGATGTTTTGAAACGCACGAGCTTCACAGTGCGGGTTTCTGCTGTCATAGAGCTGACAGGTTTTTCGCTGACAGCGCACACGGGATTTTCAGGGATTGAGTTTCTCGTGTCTTTTTTCTGCTTGGGGAGGCAAAATTGTGTATAGCTGGACTGGTTTTGTGACAAGGTCAGTCACGTGTTATTTGGCTAGGTTGTCTGACAGAGACACGAGTACGGGGCACTTGACACCCAGCGGCAGAAGGGGAAGGATCTAATACAGTTTCTAGAGTATGATGGTTTTTCACCGAATATTATATTCGGCACTCTAGGGGAACTTCCACTGCCACATGTTTTGCTGAGGACAAGTCGTCAACATTTCCTTCGTCGGCGATGGCTTTCGCATAAGGATTCGACAAGGGGTTCTGGACGGTTTTGGTCACTGTTGACGAACAGAGGCTGTTCCAGGGAGGAAGCGGACTTTGCTTCCATTGAGAGTACAATCATAGGCTTTTGAGGTAATAAATCATTATTTAACGCTGTTGATGAGTCTGTGTTGTGGAATGAAATACTCTGTTGTTCTTTCCAGGTTAGCGCATAATTTACTCTCTGACGCTAAAATACTAATCTGTATATGGTTTTTGCAGATAGGGAGAGAAGGACGGAAAATGGCTGTTTTGTTGTTGTAAAAAGTCCGTTTTGTGCAGGCCCACGTGCTCGATGAGATATTTAAAGATGACATGTTTTAAGGTGGTGGGTGAGGGGTAGCTGACATGTTTAGTGCACCGATGCTTTCTGTTTGCAGCCTTCGTTTCGTTCGTTTCGGTTCGTGTTCCTGTAACCGCTGCACGGCTGCCTTTGACGGGACACTGCTAGCTGCAGACGTTGGAGCTGGGACCTGAGGAAGCTACGCTAACCGGCTAACCAGCAGACCGGCTAACCAGCAGACCGGCTAACCAGCGAACCGGCTAACCAGCAACCCGGCTAACCAGCAACCCGGCTAACCAGCGGACCGGCTAACCAGCGAACCGGCTAACCAGCGGGCCGGCTAACCAGCGAACCGACTAACCAGCATACCGGCTAAGCAGCAGCAGCAGAGATAAAGCTAAGTGCACCATGTCTTACGCACCCCGTTGACCACCGTTGTCTTTTCTTATCTGTGATTTCATTGGAGTAGTGACAACGTGGGGTGTGTGACCCCTGCATGAACTAGAGCTTTTTGAACAGAACATTCTCATTTGACTGTATTTACACGGGATCAGCGTGTTACTATAATTTTCTATATACTACTGGCATTTTGTCAGTGACCACGGGTTCTTTTACGTGTTGAGAACGTAAAAGGAACATATTTTGAGTGAAGGCTCGAGGGAGGTGGAGAGTTTATACATAAACAGGCGTCTGAAACTTATACTTTTGTTGACTCTATTTAATTGTATGCCTGCGAGAGTGGATCGTGGTGTGGTTAGTTAATTAGTAGTAATTAACCGGTTCATAATCACCTTGAGTGATATATTGAAACGTGACACATGGGGGCCAAGCCGGGATTTACTCAGTTAATTTCTGACTGATAAAGACCCACCAATTAAGGATAACTAAGAGCAGATAATCTCGTCAGTGCTCGACTTATTTTCTGCTTGGTGCTACCCTTTTTTGTATAGTTTTGATCATATACCACACCTTAAGCGATTCACATCTTGCAGGAAATGTAAATTGTAATTTGTGAGTTATTGTATGCGCTAACTGTGATTACTTCCCTTTTCCTTTGTTTGTGAATCTTTGTTGTTGTACGTTCAGAGTTTTCCGTTGCAGAGAGCTGAGCGGGGTTAGCGGATTTGTTATTCGTTTTACTCAGTTTTCTCTACATTGTTTGTTTCGCATTCTGTAACAGGTTACATTTCTACCGTCTTGTTTTACTTGGATTTTTCTCCATATTTTGACTTTGTTGGAATTTTGGGGGGGAAGGGTCCGAGGACTTCTGTCCTAACCAAGGCTGTGGGAGACACTCTGTTTCACCGCAAAAAGCAGCCGATAAAGTAGGCCACGGCTGTGGGAAACACTTTGTTTCACCGCAAAAAGCAGCCATAAAGTAGGCTACGCGATTTGTTCTACACCGTTTGGATTTTTCTTCTGCATTTTCTGGTTGCGGGATTTTTGTATCCACCGCTTTCATCACCGCGTGTTCTAGCTATAGCTGCGTTAGACTTACTTTTGTGATAAAGCTTTGCTAAAACTAACCATGGCTACAGGGGGATCTCCTACGAGGAGAATAACTTTCGAGACTCCTGGGAGCGAGGAACAGACAGAGCGAGACGCACGCGTTAGAGCGCGTAGTTTGCTTAAGCGCAAGGAGTTAGAACGTAAAGAAGACATAGAGCGACAGACGAGAAAAGAAGAGCTTGACAGACAAGAACGACAGGCCGAACGGGACAGACAGGACAAGAAAGAGAAAGACGAACGTGACAGACAGGAAAAGAAAGACGAACGTGACAGACAAGAACGGAAAGAGAAAGATGAACGAGACAGACAAGAAAAGAAAGAGAAAGATGAACGAGACAGACAAGAAAAGGAAAAGAAAGATGAACGAGACAGACAAGAAAGGGAACGACAGGCCGAACGACAGGCCGAACGTGACCGACAGGATAAGAAAGACGAGCTTGAGAGACAGGAACGACAGGCCGAACGTGACAGACAGGACAAACAGGCGGATCGCGATCACCAGCTAGAACTAGCTAGGCTACAGGCCGAGAAAGGTACGCTTACTCAGGCTAGCGCGCCGACATTTGTTGCCGACCGTACGAGACTGCCGACGTTCGACGATGACAAGGACGAGCTCGACGACTTTTTACGCCGGTTTGAGCGCATTGCATCCGACCAGAAGTGGGAAGAGGCCACGTGGGCTAGCCGCCTTAGCACCTGCTTGAAAGGACGCGCATTGCAGCTCTACAACGCTTTGGAGGACGACGAGGCGAGAGACTATCAGGCACTTAAAAAGGCGTTACTCCAGCGCTTTAACCTGACTGCTGAAGCCTACAGACGACGTCTGCGTAACAGCAAGAGACTGAGCGGCGAGCTGAGTCATCAGTTTGTGGCACGCCTTAATCTCTACCTGCGGCGCTGGGTGGAGATGGCCGAAAAGGACTGGACCGTCGACGACCTTGCCGACCTCATCGTCATGGAACAACTGATGTCCAGCCTGCGACCTGAGGTGGTGACCTTCGTGCAGGAGCACCAGCCAAAGACTACTCAGGAGGCAGCCGACTGGATCAGAGTACACGAGGACGCCCAGGCGATCTCCGGCAAATCTTCAGGCTCACGGCCAGGAAAATCAGGAAATTCGGGTTCTTCAGGACCCAAGGACGGGAAGGACGATCAGGGACACAAGGGATCAAGTTCCAGATCTGACATCCAGTGTTACTACTGCAACAAGCGGGGCCACGTGAAGAAGGACTGCCACAGGAGACAGGCTGACCAGAAGGGCGTACACTTTGTTGGCAGTGAGGAGCTAAGGGATGTCACGAGCTCATGCACAATTCCACAACTCTGCGTTCCGTGCTCCAGGAAACATTTCCAGCCCCACTGCAACGTCTACGTTAACGGAGTGAAGGGCGAAGGTCTGCGGGACACAGGGGCAGACATGATGGTGGTTCGGGCGAGTCTGGTTCCAGCTATGGCCTACACAGGAGACAGCATCAGGGTGAGAATGGCCGAGGCATCTCACGCTTACGACTTGAACACGGCAGTGATCAAGGTCGTAACACCGTTGTTCACGGGGACCATTGTGGCCGTCGTCATGGACGATCCTCCATGCGACCTGCTCATTGGAAACCGGGTTCAGTTTGTGGACGGCGTCACCAGGGAGGTTCCCGTTTATCGGTCTCCCGACGTCATTTCAGTGCTCACGCGGGCACAGGCGGAGCGAGAGGACAAACCTCTCAAACCTCTACCTGCTGCACGAGCTGCCCTGGGGAACGTGACCCCCGCGCTTCTCGCGAAGGCTCAGGCATCTGATCCGACACTAGCGACTCCTCGGGAGCACGCGAAGTCGGGGAAGGTGAAGCTGAGTGGGAAGCATGGGAGGTCAAGGTTCCTCAGGGACAAGAAGTTGCTCTACCGTGAGTTCAGCAACAAGGAGGGTACATTCAAACAGGTTGTCGTGCCTCGCGAGTTTCGCGAGGGTGTCATGGCAACGGCACACGACTCGATTCTGGGAGGTCATCTTGGTACCAAGAAGACCACGGATCGTGTCTGGCGCCACTTTTACTGGCCAGGCATCTGCACGGATGTCCGACGTTTCTGTGCGTCCTGCGATAAGTGCCAGAAGGTGGTTGCCAAAGGAAGGGTGAGGAAGGTCCCCTTAGAGAAGATGCCGCTCATCGACGAACCCTTTCGTCGGGTGGCAGTGGACATCATCGGGCCCATCTTGCCTGCGTCTGAGGACGGAAACAGATACATTTTGACCATGGTGGACTACGCTACTCGATACCCAGAGGCGATCCCTCTGAAATCGATTGAAGCCACGCGAGTAGCTGAGGCTCTGGTTACTATGTGGTCCCGGCTGGGAATTCCATCAGAGGTACTCACCGACAGAGGCACGCAGTTCACGGGAGGAGTGATGGCGGAGGCAGCACGACTGCTATCACTGGAGCAGCACTTCACCACTCCTTACCATGCTCAGTGCAACGGACTGGTGGAGAGGTTCAATGGCACCTTGAAGACCATGCTGAGGAAACTAGCTCAAGAGAAACCACGCACGTGGGACAGGTACATCCCAGCATTGCTTTTCGCATACCGCGAGGTTCCTCAGGAGAGCTTGGGCTTTTCCCCATTTGAGTTGTTGTACGGCAGACAGGTACGCGGTCCCATGGCTATCCTGCGTCAGGCTTGGACGGACGAAGAAGCTGACGAGGAGGTGCAGACGACAGCGACCTACATCGTAGAACTCAGGAACAGGATTGAAGAGACCTGCAAACTGGCTCAAGAGAACCTGGGAAGAGCAGCACAGCGTTACGCGCGAGGATTCGACCGCAAGGCACGGCCGCGCAGCTTCAAGATTGGAGAACGGGTGTTGCTACTTCTACCTGTCAAACACAACAAGCTACAACTGCAGTGGCAAGGACCTTTTGAGGTGACAGCGAGGGTGGGCCAGAACGACTACAGGATCATGATGCACGGGAAAGCACGCCTGTACCACGCCAACCTGCTGCGCGCCTACATAGAGAGGACAGCCTACGGGGAGAAGAACAAAGACCAGAAGAACAAAGACAAGAAGACAGAGAAGGTGGCAGTCATCAGGGGTGAAACGAGGGGTTGCTCGTTCTTGAGGACGACCTTTCTGTCTGGAAACAGACTATCAACCTCTGCAATATCTTCAGGTTATGCGCTGGGCGTTGATTCTCCAACCGTACCAATTTACGGTACGCGTCATACCGGGCGCCAACAATGTTGGAGCTGACTTTCTCTCTCGGGCTGGAGAGGAGAACATGACTGTGAGCGAAACCGAGGTTTCGTCTTGAAGAGGGGAGGTGTGTCACGATCGGGTGACAGAGACCAAGAAAGTGTCACTCAGTGGAGTGCCTGTTCTTGGTCGGTTATGATAGAAAGCGCCTGTGCGTGATATTGGACACAGCAGAGTTTGCTGACAGTGCTCCCGAGCACGGATGTTTTGAAACGCACGAGCTTCACAGTGCGGGTTTCTGCTGTCATAGAGCTGACAGGTTTTTCGCTGACAGCGCACACGGGATTTTCAGGGATTGAGTTTCTCGTGTCTTTTTTCTGCTTGGGGAGGCAAAATTGTGTATAGCTGGACTGGTTTTGTGACAAGGTCAGTCACGTGTTATTTGGCTAGGTTGTCTGACAGAGACACGAGTACGGGGCACTTGACACCCAGCGGCAGAAGGGGAAGGATCTAATACAGTTTCTAGAGTATGATGGTTTTTCACCGAATATTATATTCGGCACTCTAGGGGAACTTCCACTGCCACATGTTTTGCTGAGGACAAGTCGTCAACATTTCCTTCGTCGGCGATGGCTTTCGCATAAGGATTCGACAAGGGGTTCTGGACGGTTTTGGTCACTGTTGACGAACAGAGGCTGTTCCAGGGAGGAAGCGGACTTTGCTTCCATTGAGAGTACAATCATAGGCTTTTGAGGTAATAAATCATTATTTAACGCTGTTGATGAGTCTGTGTTGTGGAATGAAATACTCTGTTGTTCTTTCCAGGTTAGCGCATAATTTACTCTCTGACGCTAAAATACTAATCTGTATATGGTTTTTGCAGATAGGGAGAGAAGGACGGAAAATGGCTGTTTTGTTGTTGTAAAAAGTCCGTTTTGTGCAGGCCCACGTGCTCGATGAGATATTTAAAGATGACATGTTTTAAGGTGGTGGGTGAGGGGTAGCTGACATGTTTAGTGCACCGATGCTTTCTGTTTGCAGCCTTCGTTCGTTCGATCCGATTCGTTCGTTTTCGGTTCGTGTTCCTGTAACCGCTGCACGGCTGCCTTTGACGGGACACTGCTAGCTGCAGACGTTGGAGCTGGGACCTGAGGAAGCTACGCTAACCGGCTAACCAGCAGACCGGCTAACCAGCAGACCGGCTAACCAGCGAACCGGCTAACCAGCAACCCGGCTAACCAGCAACCCGGCTAACCAGCGGACCGGCTAACCAGCGAACCGGCTAACCAGCGGGCCGGCTAACCAGCGAACCGACTAACCAGCATACCGGCTAAGCAGCAGCAGCAGAGATAAAGCTAAGTGCACCATGTCTTACGCACCCCGTTGACCACCGTTGTCTTTTCTTATCTGTGATTTCATTGGAGTAGTGACAACGTGGGGTGTGTGACCCCTGCATGAACTAGAGCTTTTTGAACAGAACATTCTCATTTGACTGTATTTACACGGGATCAGCGTGTTACTATAATTTTCTATATACTACTGGCATTTTGTCAGTGACCACGGGTTTTTTTACGTGTTGAGAACGTAAAAGGAACATATTTTGAGTGAAGGCTCGAGGGAGGTGGAGAGTTTATACATAAACAGGCGTCTGAAACTTATACTTTTGTTGACTCTATTTAATTGTATGCCTGCGAGAGTGGATCGTGGTGTGGTTAGTTAATTAGTAGTAATTAACCGGTTCATAATCACCTTGAGTGATATATTGAAACGTGACACTAATCACAAATCATTATAATTAAAAAAGTCATCCAAAATCCACACAAAATACCTTTCAACAACAGCAACACCTCTCACCCTGTCCCTATCATTTTGACGTGTGAATCAATAACCAGACAATTAAAGCATCCCTTCTTACCGATGCCAAAGGGAATGAACTCTTCAGGTCTCGTCACTTTCCCGTCAGGACAGATAAATCTCTCAGGTCGGAAGTTGTCGGGGTCACCCCAGATCTCTGGGTCGAGCAGCACGGATTCTAGGTTGGGCAGGACGATGGCGTCTTTGGGGATGACGTAACCACGGAACGTGACGTCATCAGCAAGCCCATGAGGCACGGAGATAGGTACCATGTCGGCTCTGCGCAAGACCTCCATAATTGTGGCTTCCAGGTACTGGAGTTTCGGTCTGTCCTGCATGGTGGGCGCGCGGCCGGAGCCAATGACGTCAGAGATTTCCTTGAAACACTTGTCCTGCACCTTCGGGTAGTGGAGGAAGAAGAGCAGGGTCCAGAGGATGGCGGTGGCAGTCGACTCCGTGCCGGCAACGAACAAGTCAGCGATGCTGTTCAGCAGATTCTCGTCTGGAAGGAGATAGGGTACAAGTCAGGACAAAAGTATACAGAATGACAGACTTTATTTGCTATTATATTTGCGACCCCCTTCACGAATTGAATCTTAACTCGAAGCCAGATAGAAAGAGACAAGAGATGGAAATGAGGGAGGGGGATTGGAGAGGGAGGGAACCAGACAAGAAGAGAAGGAGGAGAGTGATAAAGAAAGAGAGAGGGGGAGACAGACTGAGAGGGGGAGGAGGGGGAGACGCAGGGGAGGAGGTGAAATAGGGAGAGGGGATGGGAGAGAGATCGAGAGAGAGGGAATGTGGGTGAGAGAGAGCGAGAACGGGTGATACAGGGCGTGAGAGAGAGATACAAAGAAAGAGACAGAGAAAAGGAGAGAGAGAGAGAGAGAGAGAGAGAGAGAGAGAGAGAGAGAGAGAGAGAAGGGGTGACAGAGGGCGTGAGAGGGAGATACACAGAAAGAGAGAGAGAGAAAGAGAGAGAGAGAGAAGGGGAATCAAGCAGGGGGTAGCATATATCATATATCCTTACCCCGTCCCGTC
>NC_090249.1:2466624-2501675 GCF_037325665.1 Littorina saxatilis | reverse complement strand
TCGAACAAATATTTCCTGTCTCACCCCCTTCATCTGACTATGATGTGTAGTATAAACCAGCACCAACAACTCCGTGAAATTTAGAATTATTAACACACACCCACACACACACACACACACACACACACACACACACACACACACACACACACACACACACACACACTCACACACTCACTATCCAGCGTGTTCTCGACGTTACTGTCTTCCAGTTGTTCTCCCTGGGTGAGGTAAGAGTGGATAAAGTCTGTGTTCTCTGTGTGTAGGCTTCGTTCCGTGCGGTGTTCTGATATGTGCTGCTGGACGAAATCGTAGAACTTGGTTGCCCTGCGGACGACCAGTTTGATCTTGAAGAGGTCACCAGGCAGGTACTCCAGCATTGGCATGTAGTTGATAATGGCTGAGGCTGAAAACATAACGTTTAAAAGTACGGTGTCACCTGCGATGTGAAGCCTGATATTAAGGTGTTACTAGTGTATTCAAGTTGCTTCCCTTGCTAATGTTTATACTCACAAAGTTACTTGCCTTGATTGCGACGGCGTATACGCACGGTCCAGTATGCATTCGCCAGGAGTGTGTGCTATATTAGGGGTGCCTAATTTGCACTGCTAGAACTGAGATGCTTCTTGATTTTAGTAAATAGTTCCATTACATGTCAACTAGCCTTTTTTAACTGATTTTTAGAGATCGACAGATGGTATTGTGTGAATAACATAATTCGGTCAAATGTGCGCACGGCGCCGTGCTAATAGTAGCTCTCGGCCCATTCCTTCTTTGCGGTATGGAAACTACCGTGTTTCAGGTGAAAGAATCGGCGTTTTCAACTCGCCATATCTCCATATCAACTCAGACTAGAACAACCAAATGTGACTACCTTGTAAAACAATTCCCGAGCCTTGTGATTCTGGTAGTAATGTTTTTTTTCCCGCGAGCTTGGGCGGATCTGTGATAATAATAATGATAATAATAATAATAATAATAACGATTACTTATATAGCGCGTAAACCTCGTGGTGACGAGCCCAGAGCGCTTTACACTTACACAATCATAATACAAACAAGGAAAGAGAACTAAATCCGAATAAATTCAAACATGGTCACACACACCCACACACGCACGCACACACACACGCACACACACACACACACACACGCGCGCGCACACACACACACACACACAATCTTTGTTTCGTCATTGTCAATGTTCAGGTAACCCGCAATGTCATTCCATGTACGCATACGTTATTCTAGTACAACTGTGATCGGGTGGAGTGGAAGGGGGTGGAATAGGCCAGGAAGCATAAATGAGACGCCAAGACAGAGGTTGCGATAACGTGACTTTTACTTAACGTACACCAGAAGCAAACACCAGAAAGTAGACACCAGAAAGTAGACACCAGAACGTAGACACCAGAGAGTTAACACCAGAAAGTTAACACCAGAAAGTTAACACCAGAAAGTTAACACCAGAAAGTTAACACCAGAAAGTTAACACCAGAAAGTTAATACCAGAAAGTTAACACCAGAAAGTTAACACCAGAAAGTTAACACCAGAAAGTTAACACCAGAAAGTTAACACCAGAAAGTTAACACCAGAAAGTAAACACCAGAAAGTTAACACCAGAAAGTTAACACCAGAAAGCAGTGTCTGATGACACATGAAAAGAAAAGAAAACATAATATAAGTACATGGCATAACAAGTAAAACGCATCATTCATACCAATGCATCCTAACCATACATACATTCCACAATAAACCTAAACAATACAGCCAAAATCCTGCAGACACAGCATTCTCTGAAAGAGAATCCACAGTGAGTTAAACAACTCCACAACAGCTAATGTCAAGGGAAGTAACCAACATCTTCCCTTGCATTGGAAAATGCTCTACATAAATTAATCAACTGCATGAACCGCAACTGCAAAATAATTGTTATTATTAAGTATGTTCATCGCCATGAAGACAAATCTTCATCGAGTTGAATAATAATGACAAGAATAAGAAAGATAACTCATGATGCGAGTTCATTACCCAAAATATATGTCAACCATAATTCCCGTTCATCAATTGTAGGGGTTTCTGCGCCTAAATCGTAAATAGGTAGCTTTACGGGCCAATGGCACTGAGGGCTTAACTTTGGGCTTTTAACCGACTACTACTCAGACTTTACTGATCTCCAGAAATAATATGTGATAAAATGGGGAAACATGGCAACGATACACATGGGTTACGATACACGCGCGAGTTTTATGTGCTAGACATTATTTAGCCCAGTGGAATGCTCGTACAAAATGTGTATATGTGTTTTCCCCAAACAAAGCCCATTGAACTGGCGGGAAAATGAGAACGAGTCTGCCTTACTTGATTCTTACGAGTCTTTAATTTACAAGACTCTAAAACAGCTTTAGAACAACTGGTCATCAAATATTAGAAGTTATTAACGCTCAATTTCAGCGTCAAATCATGAAAGTGATTAGAAACTGATCTAGAAAACACATCTCTCCGATAGATCAAAATGGCGTCAAAATGTACATATATGCAAACATCATAGCATCAAATGAAACATAAGAATAGAGCATAAGGAAAGAATACAGCATAAGGAATGAATAAAGCATTTGGTTACTTACAGATTCTCCTCAGTGAGCACACTCAGTGAAACGTAAACACAAGAGCACAGGTATCGGAATCTAACACCACAAGTCGACTGATTACAACTTCGCGACAAATATGGTCAGCACTTCGACCGTTCACGTCAACCGACACAATCGAGCAGCACACAGCTCAGTATATCACAAATCGCGTTCTCTCCTCTAGCCTAAATGCTCAGTCTTTTAAAGGCTGGCCACTTCCGATTCCCAATAGCCAATAGGGAGGCTACCTAGGTGTCAGACAACGGGGGGCGTCGTCTTAAGATTGCCTGCCAAATGAAAGGGATCGTTAAAGAGGCAGAAATCGTTACAGAGGTGTCACACACCGGAAATATTACGCACACCGGATAAGGCTCATTATATTACAACCAGTTACAAAGAAGGGGGAGAGGGGTAAGAGACTAAAACCTCTTCTATGATATACCCTGTCAAAAGAAATGACACCCACTTGACAAAACGCCGTCCAACGATACCCAGACAGTCCGGCGGCACATTACATAACGACCACCTAAATCTGGGATAAGAGGTTAGAAAGGAATCCGGTCAAGAGTCTACCCTACGATAGTAAACACACAATCATCCTAGCGGGAGACACAACTTGGGTCAGGGGAAGATAATAGACAGGGGAGGCAACTGGGTCGGGCAGGAGATAATTACACAAAAAGACTGGATACGCCACTTGACTACACAACACACACAGGCACATACACATCCTCATGAACGCCACACTTTAGTAGATAATACACGTGGCAGCGCCGATGACTCACCGATCATGGGATCTCCTTCAGAGGTCTAACTTAAACATGTGTGTTTTGAGGGCTGTTCTAAAGGCAGATGGTGACCGGGAATCCCTAATGCTCCGGGGGATTTTCTCCCAGACAAGAGGTCCCTGGTACTTGAAGGATCTTTCAAATCCATAGTTAGTTGATTTTCTGTTTCTTTTTGGTTTACTAAGTACATTGGTATCTGTTGCAGAGCGAAGAGAGGAGAGGTTTGAATATTTTGATAACATCTCAGAGAGATAAGCAGGCAGGGCCGGACTACCGGGGGGGTTATGGGGGTTGCGCAACCCCCCCCCCCCCCCTAGCCTAAACATGTACCATACTTATTTAATTTTTTTTTTATTATTGCTTATTTTATGCCGTTTCATGCAAGGAGCGACCATTTTTGAGTCACTTGAGAAAAAGTGACTCTATGTAATCGGTCAGTGTTAGTCTGTCCGGCCGGCCGTCCGGCCGGCCGTCCGTAGACACCACCTTAACGTTGGACTTTTCTCGGAAACTATCAAAGCGATCGGGCTCATATTTTGTTTAGTCGTGACCTCCAATGACCTCTACACTTTAACGATGGTTTCGTTGACCTTTGACCTTTTTCAAGGTCACAGGTCAGCGTCAAAGGAAAAATTAGACATTTTATATCTTTGACAAAGTTCATCGGATGTGATTGAAACTTTGTAGGATTATTCTTTACATCAAAGTATTTACATCTGTAGCCTTTTACGAACGTTATCAGAAAAACAAGGGAGATAACTAGCCTTTTCTGTTCGGCAACACACAACTTAACGTTGGGCTTTTCTCGGAAACTATAAAAGTGACCGGGCTCAAATTTTATGTGAACGTGACTCATTGTGTTGTGAATAGCAATTTCTTCCTGTCCATCTGATGCCTCATATAATATTCAGAACTGCGAAAGTGACTCGATCGAGCGTTTGCTCTTCTTGTCCTATCTCAGAATATGACCTACCCGTCAGCTTCAGGGGGCTTCGCCCCCTGACCCCCACAACGAGGGGGGGTGGGGGGTGGGTGGGTTCTAGGGTTTCCGGATCCCCCCCCAGCCAAAAAATAAAAATATTGAATGAGGTATGCATTTCTTTATTTTACATTGAGTTTCAATTTTTGGGGTATTAATCAGTGACAAAATCTGCTGCCTAAAACTGGTAATGATCATCCTCAGAATGCACCAGATTGCACCATTTTGCATCCTTTTTTTCAAAATTTTCCGGGGGGGCATGCCCCCGGACCCCCCTAGCAAGCTAGGCGCTTCGCGCCGTCGGCTCGGCGCTTCGCGCCTTCACACCCATATCTTCACAATATACTTTTGAAAAAAACCAGTCATAAAATGAACTGATCCGCCCCTGCCGCCAGGGGGGACATCCCCCTGGGCCACCACTGGCAACCCCCCCCCCCTCCTCTTCGCCTAGTCCGGCCCTGGCAGGTCCTGTACCATGAAAGAAAGAGAAACAAATGCATGCAATTTTGTATTGAATACGACTTCTTACAGGCAGCCAGTGAAGGGATCTCAAAACAGGTGTGATGTGGTGTCTTTTAGGGGTCTTTGTGATTAATCTAGCGGAGTTGTTCTGTACTTTCTGCAGTTTTTCAATGAGATAGTCAAATGAACCAGAAAGAAGGGCATTTCCGTAATCTAGCCTTGAAAGAACGAGAGAGCAAATGAGGGTTTTTGTAGCATCGGAAGAAAGGCAGTGGCGGATGGAGCTAATTTTTCTCAGTTCATAGTAGGCATTTCTACAGACAGTGGAGACTTGTTGTTTGAAGCAGAGAGTTTCGTCGAAGATGACACCGAGGTTTCGTACTTGAGAAGCCAACTGAATATCAGTTCCAGCTATAGAGATTTGGGCAGGAAGGGATGGTTCTTTTTTAAGAGAAGGGGGTACAACTAGCATGATCTCGGTCTTGTCGTCATTAAGTTTCGAAGAGGTGAAGGGTGTCAGATGGAAGGACAAGAGTCAGCTCAACGAGCTCAAAAGACGGGTGGGGGAAGTTGAAGTCTGTTTTTGGTTTGATGTTAGGGAGAAGGGATTCCTTGATGATAATTGCAATCCCACCTCCTACGCGCCCTTCTCGAGAGTAAGGCAGCGTTTTGTAGCCGGGGGGTGTTAAGTCCTTGATCTTAGCGTTAGCTCCTTTATGGGGGAGCCACGATTCAGTAATGCAAAAGATATCCGTGTCGTTGTCCATTATAAAAGCGTTGATTGGGGCGCTGGTCTCTTTATTTGCTGCTGACCCGTGGGGAGAAATTACAGGAGAAAATGGAGGCTCGGTTTGGTGGCGAAAAGTCGACTGGCAAAGCAAGTTACTGACCAGAGCGACGACGGTAAATGTCCAAATTTGCTGGAAACGTGGAGGCAGCATAGTAAGGAACACTGACCAAAAGATGGCCCACATCATGACGAACACACTCGTACAAAAATCCGTCCAAGAAAGTCACAAATATCGACGAAAACAGCACAAACAAGGGAGAGACTAGTCAACGCAGCCTCCCGGCGCGAGAGCAGTTCAGGTGCTGATAATACTAGTTTACACGGGAAGGACTCTTCATGAACACAACGTGTGTGTTATTGTTTCATCTGTGCCACCTGTCTTGAGATTCGCTTACCTCCGATGGCTTTCATATTCTCCTCCATCAT
The DNA here is from genome assembly GCF_037325665.1 of Littorina saxatilis. Classification (NCBI taxonomy): domain Eukaryota; kingdom Metazoa; phylum Mollusca; class Gastropoda; order Littorinimorpha; family Littorinidae; genus Littorina; species Littorina saxatilis. Next base: position 2,495,600 of record NC_090249.1, on the reverse strand, counting down.
CCTCAGATAGCCTCTGAACGCCGGGTCATCGTAGTCGAAGCGCTTGCCGAAAATAATGGAACAGATGTTGTTAGACACGGTGATATGGGTCAAGGTCGAAAGGTCAACGGGCGCCTCCTGGTGGTCCTCGATTGCCCGGATGTAGTAAGTGATCTCCTCCTGGATCTTCTCGGCCAGCACGTTCTTGCCCATGCCCAGCTCACGGAGAATCTCCAGGGCCGTCTTCCGCTGCTCCTTCCACAGGGCGCCAGAGGAACTGACGATGCCTGTACGTGCACATAATATATATACTCTTTATGAGATACAACATCGACTGAACAGTCTAATACTTCTTTTCTTGACCCTCGCATTTAAAATGAAGTCTCTGACGTCATAAGCGCAGACAAGATGGAGTAGACGTCATAATGCTAAGCATGACGTCACGTAAAACAGTGTGTCACTTCTCCAAAAAAAGAGGTCTATCTCGGTGACTTAATTCGTCATAGCAGTAGCAGAAAATGAATCGAAAGGTCGCCGCCAGGCTGTGCATGTGTCGGTATAGTATCTCATTATAAACCATTGTTTATGTGTATAATAATGTCATTGTAACGCGCTTGGAGCTTTTAGGTAAGCGCTCTATAAATTTCCATTATTATTATTATTATTGTAAACCATCGTGTAAATCACCAAAGATACGCCCAGGCTTCCTGTAAGGAGACATTTTTGGAAGTTTAAACTTTTTTTTTATTGTTTTATGAAGCCACATTTATCAAACTTTTTTTTATGTATATATATATAAAGACAAGTTTGGAAGGTTTTCAGGGGAATTGGACATTAAAAATGTCAAGGAATATTTCATGACTGTGCTGTAAACCATGAAAATGGAGGATTCTTTAAAAACAAAAACATGACCATGAAAATATGCCGTCATGAACAGGGAGTACGAACATTACTCGTAGACGTATCTGGACACAAAAAGAGCGATCGGGCATCACCCTTCCCCACCAATTGTGAGAACTCCTGGTTGAATCCCTGTAGTAGCCTGTGTTTTGCATAGCATCGAGCATGTCGGCAAAACAAAATAAACAAGAACACTGAGGCGTGAGTATCCATTCCTTCAACCCCCGAAGCAGATACACCAACGTCGATGCGATGACAGAAATACGTCAGTTCCTTTTTACCCTCCGAACACACATACGTTAAAACCTGCGTCCTCGTTAAAACTTTCAGTCAATAGTCTCCACTAATAGTATTAACTTTGCTCTCACTGCATACCACAGAAGCCGAAAGCTATAAGGCATATACCCTTCGGCATAACAAAAAAATCAACTAATGGTATTACCTTTGCTTTGACTGCATATTCCACAGAAGCCTGAACCTGTAAAATCACTCGCACGTACCTTTCTGGTTTGTGATCCTGTCAGTGATAAACATGTGCGGTCTGTGGGAGAAGACGTCGGCCATCTTGACCAGCGCTTCCTTGATGACGGGCAAGCCGTTGAGCACCACAACCAGCCGCCCGCCCATGTACAGGCTGAAGACGTCCCCGTACTGACGCCGCCACGTCCTGAACGCCGCCCGGGGGTCGGAGCTCAGAAGGTGCAGGTGACCGATGACAGGTAAGGCGGGGCCGGGACCCGGGGGCAAATCGGAGGGACGACGTGTGGACAGCCACCACAGCACGGTGAGCGACAACACGCTGCCCGCCAGCAACGTCGTGGTGTCCAGCAGGCTACTGTCCAGTCTTCCCATGGTGACCAAATGGAAGTGTTGACCAGCTGCTGAAGGCAGGTGTGATTCTGGGAGAGGAAAAAACGGATAAAACAAGAAATTCCTCCGATAGGAAAAACACCCCCGTCAAAGCGACAAAGGGAAATAACCTTCTCAGTTGGTGGCAGTGAGAATGGTTATTTCCCTTTGACCAACGGGGGTGTGCCTCTATAAGTCCTTGTATAATTTTAATCCACCAATAACTCCCTAACCGTGTGTTTGACTGGTCCCAATTTTTGTAAGGACCGTCTCAGGAATGTATAGAACCTGTTCACCAAGTTTGGTGACGATCGGTCCGTTCATTCTTGAGATCTACTTGCGAACACAAACACACAAACAAACACACAAACAAACACATCGAGTGAAACCTATACACACCCCTATACCGGGGGTGTAATAATGATCACGTGCATGTTGTAATTCTCGTACAAGTGTACTTTCTGAATCCTATGCTGTTGATCAATAGGCGTAGTCCTGGTAGAGAGAAAAAAAACCTCGTATTAACAGTTCTTGCTTCAGAAATGACCAGCCTTCGATCCTCATACCCATCTTACACTATGCCTTCCTGTTCAGAGAGTATATAATAATTGTGTGACGAACATGTTTAAATGCCCGTGTTTCTGGTGAGTAAATTGTATTCCTATATTTGTCTAGTTCTTCTCACATGCGGTCTCTTGTTCCTATTTGTGTTTCTTTGTTTGTTTGTGTTTTGCTGGTGTTATTTGTTGTTGTTGTTGTTTGTGTTGTTGTTGTTTGTTATAGATGTGTGTGTGTGTGTGTGTGTGTGTGTGTGTGTGTGTGTGTGTGTGTGTGTGTGCGTTCGTGCGTGCGTGCGTGCGTGTGTGTGTGTGCGTTCGTGCGTGCGTGTGTGTGTGTGTGTGTGTGTGTTTGTGTGTATATATGTGTGTGCATGTGTGTGGGGGGTGTCTGTGTGTGGTGTGTGTGTGTGTGTGTGTGCGTTCGTGCGTGCGTGCGTGCGTGCGTCTGTGTGTGTGCGTTCGTGCGTGCGTGCGTGTGTGTGTGTGTGTGGTGTGTGTGTGCGGCGTGTGTGTGTGTGTGGTGTGTGTGCGGGGTGTGTGTGTGTGTGGTGTGTGTGCGGGGTGTGTGTGTGTGGTGTGTGTGCGGGGTGTGTGTGGGTGTGTGGTGTGTGTGTGCGGGGTGTGTGTGTGTGTGGTGTGTGTGTGCGGGGTGTGTGTGTGTGTGTGTTCCTGACTGTGTGTCTCTGTATTTGTCTGTAAACATTGAGGACAAAGACCTACCCACTAGAAAACGGCATTACATAGCACACATTTGACTTACTTCCGGCACAAACACAGCGAGGAAACCTACATACAACTGTACATAATTCTAAGCAGCACGGGGCTGTTTGAAGCGACCAAGGGTGGAGATTACCATGAGTATTGCTGCACTCTTTGTGTTGTTTGTTGCTCACCTGATAACGGCCTTGCTTTGAGCGTGTAGGCCCTACTTTAAGGGGAGTTTACGAATAGTGTACCGCACTAACTTACGTCGTAAACAGTCCACAATGTACTTATGTCCGTTGAACATGAAATGGGGTTTCGGCCGGAATGAATAGAATTCGGAAAGTCGAAAGTCTTACGAAGACGGCGGCATTCGTGCGTGCAACAGCAGTGGACGTCTGGAAGAGGCGGACGAAAAGAAGGAGAAGAAGAAGAAAAAGAAGAAGAAGACGACGAAGGATAGGGTTTCGCCTCGATATTGGTTCCATTTCAATAGACGATGTCCAAAACTAACTGTGTCAGATTTATATGGGTTGTGTAAGTTTGAATACCCTTGCTTTTTCTCTGACAAATAAATGCCCACGTTCTCTTGTCCACGTGTTTCCCACACACCCCTCGCTAGTGATCACCCCGTGCAATGTTTGTCCGAGTAAAACTAAGGGCATTCACTCGTTCACAACCCATACGTGACAAACCCGACAGAGATATGTTTAGAACTCGTCTATCAACACACTGCCTCTCAGTGTTCTCTCCTTGTCAAAGTGTGCAAGTACCTTGTAACGGCCCCATGTAACACCTTCCTTGAATTTGGGACGCTAAACGTGAACTATACCCTACTTTTCAAGTTCAAATTACAATTTTCAAACCCTTAATTTTCAAAACCTTTAGAAGGCTAGATGTATGCCAAGAGCACGCGTGAAATACACTCTTACCTGTGCGTGTGCGACTCAGTGCTCGCTTTGTGGATAGGTGGAAGTATCTACAACACAGTGCTTCTCTCACTAGCGCGTTTGTCTCTGAATGACACATGTGTTGCAATGTGTGTCAGTGTGCCAGCTGGGTTAATTCGTTTGGCCAGCTCGAGTACGTCCCAATTCTCAGGTGTTTAATGATACTGTAGCCCAAAGAGGCTAAGAAACCAGACAGCAACAACGTTAATCTGATGTTGAACATGAATGCAGACTTACTAATCACAAACCATTACAATCAACAGATAACACTGCCGTATACCACAGAACTTTCCGTGCGTAAGCACCGTCGGTTAGGAACACTGAAGGGATCAATAGTGGTGTAGTTCAGAATTGGGGTGCAGACGCACTTATGCGAACAAGCCTGCACCACACTGAAACGATAAGAGAGAGACAAGAAACCAGGACAACGGTTCACAGCATAGCCTGGTGTAAATACGAGTGTGGGGTTAGTTTTGTTTAAGCTATATCAGTTAATTTTATCATTATCATAAATGTAATCGAAATACGCAAGCTGAGAGCGCACATTATGTGTACGGTGTGTGTGTGTGTGTGTGTGTGTGTGTGTGTGTGTGTGTGTGTGTGTGTGTGTGTATGTGTGTGTTTGTGTGTACGCGCGCGTGTGTGTGTGTACATGTGTGTATGTGCGTGTGTGTATGTGACGCGTTCAAGAGTAGGTTGAAGACTCAGTTCTTCCCTTAGCTGGCTGCGACTTTCATGCTCGACGCGATGGGTTGTGCCCCAAAAGACATTCTTGTGCTGTGCTCTGTGAGAGGTGTTTTCTTTGTGCTTAATATTATTTTGTTTGGACCTAGCTATTGATGTGTACATTGTTGTTAAACAGTTGTTTGTTGTATGTTTACCAGGGTTTGCCAGTGTGTGATAGGGTTCGTGTCCGTCTGAAGATGTTAGTTTCTTTGTTAGTCCTGTGTTAACAACTCTTCGACAAGCGCTTAGAACTGTACCCACGGAATACGCGCTATATAAGCTGCATATTGATTGACTAGAGGAATACCCGGCTTCGCCGGGGTAAATCGCGAGACAGAGACAGACAGCGTGGCGGTTCATCACAATCACCTCTGCAGGCGAAGTCCTGTCAAACGGGATTGAGAATTTTAGAGCTTATTTCTTAGCCCTATATTATCTGTTGTGGCTTCTCAAATGCCAGAACATACAGACAGACAAAAGCCGCTAGACCACATCACAAACAGAACTCTACAATACACAGGTTTTAGCCCACACACACACACAAACACCCACACACACAGAGAAGCCATATATATATATGCATATCTGTATCTATAAATATATAGAGATAGGTGAGAGTGTATTTTTCGCGTGGCTATAAATTGATTCGACCTTTTCACTTTGACAGTAAGAACAACTTACGGGTGCAAGGGAAGCGTTGTGGACAGCGCAGTGGACAGCGCAGTGACATTCTAAAAATAGTAATAGTAACTTAGAACTGAACGGGAAAGCCACACGAAGGAAGGGAGATAAACGCCAAACACTGGAGAAGATAAGGAAGAGTTACTTATAATGGTGAAATGAACCCAAAAACGAAAATGAGTTCAGCGCTGCGCGCTGAGAGCACGTGTTGAAATATCTCATCGATGATATTGTGTCCGGGGTGTAGCTGAATACGGTGTCCAAATTTGAAAAAGATCCACCGAGAACTTTGGCGTTGTGATGTGGTGTAGCGGCTATGGTGTGTCGGTATGGGGGCCCGGGTAAGCTGAGGTGGAACCAAAATAGCTGAGGTGGAACCAAAATCGGTTCCGCGCTGCGCGCTGAGAGCACGTGTTGAAATATCGACCAGGTTGTGTCGTGTCCCGGGTCTACTTGAATATGCCCACCAAATTTGAAGCAGATCCATCGAGAACTTTGGCCGTGCATCGCGCACAGACAGATACACACACACACACACAGACACACAGACACACAGACACTAGTCGTATATATATATAGATAGATATGTGTGTGCGTGTGTGTGTGTGTGTATGTGAGGGTGTGTGCGTGCGAGCATGCGCGCGTGTATGAGTGTGTGTGTGTGTGTGTGTGTGTGTGTGTGTGTGAGTGTGTGTGTGTTTGTGTATGTGTGTGTGTGTGTGTGTGTGGGTGTATGTGCGTGTGTGTGTGTATGTCTCTGTCTGTCGGTCTGACTGTCTACCGATATTTGTAAATTCGTGCCTTTATGCTTGCGCGTTCGTGCTTTTGCTTGTTGATGTACACCTTGCTTTTCTCTCTCTCTCTCTCACACACACACACACACACACACACACACACACACACACACACACACACACACACACACACACACACACAACATGATTTACAAAGGCATGGATTTAATTGATATTTCACACATACGTATAGGAAACAAATTACATAGTTCAAAGTTAAGAATAAAAAAAAGAGAAACTTACTTTAAATATTTTCAGGAGAAGAATGACAGTTTCAGTAAAGAAATTAGACTGTTTTGATGAGCACCAAGTTATACGCAAGACAAAGGGCATCCGCATAAGTAATTCAAACATGGTAACTATTTTGCCCCTCTTCAAATTTCTCAGTTCCTTCTGTTTTGTAATCCTGATGTTCTAAGCTGTTGTGATGTGTGTCAGCTAATACCAATATCATATTCATGCTCACCTTCCCCGCATACACGCACACACACACACACACACACACACACACACACACACACACGCGCACACACACACTCACACACACACACACACACACTCACACACACACACACTCACACACACACACACACACTCACACACACACACACACACACACAAACTCACACACACTCACATAGAAACACACACAAACACACACACACACGCGCGCGCACACACACACACACACACACACACACACACACAACACACCATCCCCCATTCTCTCTTTTGTCAACACACTTTTGGACCTAGCTATATTCTGTTCAAACAGATCAACTTTTGTGATACTGACTAATAAGGCCCATGCAGTCTGTGTTCTGTGATGAGGTTTCAGTTTCTTCACTGACCCGTACCGCAACAGTATAAATAAAGCTTCATTCCTCAGTGTTAATCACCACCCCAAACTATAAGCATTTGTATCACAAATATAATGAAGATTCCTTCCTTAGTCTCGCCCATCGTCCAAAACTACAAGACTGATTCTGTATTTCTACCAGTGTTATACTGAAGTCTGAACTGATATAATTATGAACAAATACAAACTACATACAAAACAGTGCAAAAATGTAACAATAGAAAACACTTCTACGTGTTCTCGTGTTAATCATTGCAACTAATGTACATGCAGCGGCAATTAAACTCCCATTGTTTAAATCTTACCCATCCATGGCAGAACTCGTTCATTCTGCTTTTTCATGTCATCCCAATCCTTTGTCGGTAATTGTACTACCTCAGGTCGAGGTTTTTCTTTTTGTTTCACTTTTGTGATTTCAACCATGTTTTTCTTGGGTCTCTGTGAGCATGGAGGGGAAGAGTCTTCACCCTCGGAATCGGATTTGAGCAAGTTTTGTTCGCTCTCCATTCCAAATTTTTTGAAAGAACAACGCAGCAAGGTTCGCGGAATCGAAAGATGTACTTTGAGACCGAAAAATTCGATCGTAAACCAAGATGAATCACGATAAACAACCGAAAAAAGCGGAGCATCGGTTTTAGACGTGCGCTAATGGCGCCGGAAATACGGATATGGCTCTTCCGGACATGCGCTCTCTCACATTTCCTGTAGTTTCGGCTAAACTACGTGAAATGGAATCCAGTGTGACCCTGAAATAAGGCGAAGCCAGAATTGTTAGACCGCATGGCTTAATTCACATCAGTGAAATGTCGGTGAATATCTTTCTTTATTTGGTGTTTAACGTCGTTTTCAACCACGAAGGTTATATCGCGACGGCGAAAGGGGGGAGAGGGGATAGAGCCACTTGTCAATTGTTTCTTGTTCACAAAAGCACTAATGAAAAATTTGCTCCAGGGGCTTGCTACGTAGTACAATATATTACCTTACTGGGAGAATGCAAGTTTCCAGTACAAAGGACTTAACATTTCTTACATACTGCTTGACTAAAATCTTTACAAAAATTGACTATATTCTATACAAGAAACACTTAACAAGGGTAAAAGGAGAAACAGAATCCGTTAGTCGCCTCTTACGACATGCTCGGGAGCATCGGGTAAATTCTTCCCCCTAACGGCCCGCGGGGGGTACCGGTGAATATGATATGCATAAATCAAACATAATCTATATCTTATACTCCTAATAAATAGTTACATATGATATGCAGAAATCAAACATAACTCAAAAGAAAGAACGTCTCAACGTCTCGTAGTCGAAGCGCCCAAATTGAAGACGCGTCTTAATATGTAACATCGATCTCTTCCAAAGCCTCGTGACATCTTTGACGTCAGAGCAAAACGACGACGTCACTCGAGAAAGTATAGCGTGACGTGTACGTTGTCAACATTATTCCCGGTGTAGGATCCGGTCCGGTCCCCCCTCTGAAGTAGTCCCCCGGGGGACCAATTCGTGGCAAAAACTGCTCTATAATGGTCCCCCCTAGACATCCAGCCTCGTTTTTCTTGGGCATTCAAGCCATTTTCAATCTATATCTTCGTCCGGTATTATGTAGTGCACAGACAGCAATCTCTTTGTTTGACTATATTTTGCAGAAAATAAAATAGATCTGATTTATAATGCCGTTCAAAAGAAAAATCACATGAAATAAAATGAATAATAAATAAATACTGATAAGAAGAAATGAAACCAGTCTCTGATTCTTTCCTTTCTTTTCTCTAAAATTGCTGGTAACATTACTAACATTGTAACAAGAAAAACGAGGCTGGATGTCTAAGGGGGGACCATTATAGAGCAGTTTTTGCCACGAATTGGTCCCCCGGGGGACTACTTCAGAGGGGGGACCGGACCGGATCCTACACCGGGAAAACAGCAAGCGCAAAAGTGTTCCCAGAATGACATTTGTCTCGGTAACTTTGTCATCATGAGCAGGGGAAAATTAGGTCCCTGTAAGATAAGTTTGAAACGACCTCATTGACATGATATACACACGTGTGAGTATATAGTTTAGTTGTGTAATGGGTCGTCTCTCTCACGTATGTAGGATAAAAGTGAACAAACAACAACTTAATGAACAGAAAGTAACAGCTGGTTCTTCTTGGTGGAGTCAGTGCAACCTGGTTGTGTGATGATTGGTCCCGAAAGGTCAGTGGGTACAGTTGGGTTTGGGTGGGCGGGGAGGGTTGGTGGGGGGCGGGGGGGGGGGGGGGGGGGGGGGTTGGGGTTTAAATGATGTTCTTTGAAGAAGTGCAGATGCGCTCTTTGCAATATCAAACAAATGACCCATTTTTGTCAATGCTTTGAGAGATATTATAAATGTGAGAGCTTTCACGTGTGCTCTTTGCAATATAAAACACATACCCATTTTTGCCAATGCTTTCAGTAATATTTTAAATGCGAGAGCTTGTTTCTTTCACCGAAAACACTCATAGAAATGAAATTGCTGCAGTATCTACATTGCTGTCATTTCGTAGATATATGACATTTACAATTTTAAATTATGTGTATTGCACCAAAAAAACACACGATCTAAATGACTCAGCGATTACATAGAACCAAACGTATATAGAACCAATTTCAGTTTCAAAAAGGTTTCGCAAAGATAACAGAATATTATTTGAAGTAAGAATACTCAAAACAATGTATATCACCGTTCTAAAGCTGCAAATACTTATTTCACTCTCTGCTGATCCTGTGAAGAAAAAAAGATCACTTTAGAACAGGTTTTAAGTATGAACTGTGTCGATATTAGAGCTGATATGGTCATGCAATCACACAGTGTAATACGAGACGAACTTATAGAACGAAGATACAGATTTTGTGACAGTTTGCATCCCAACCACAGTAAGTACAAGTAGACAATTAAAAAAACAATTGCAAGAAATTCACTGAGATGAATAACAACTAAAAAATGTCAATTAATAATTTTTTGTCCGGATCAATTCTAACATGAATGCATTCTTCAGATAGAAATGGGCTAAGTGTTCAGATATACTTAGCACATCGTGTATGCGACTGTGGCTGTGCAATTACACTTTATTGATAATAATATTCTTGTCTTGCTTTGTTTTCAAACGGTGGTATTAAAAGAGTTGCATTAAAGTGTTCTGTTGGTCCCTTATTGAAATATCAACAAATGTGACAAAAAAACTAAGAACAATATCAGTTTTACCGCAATGGAAACACAATAATGAATCTGCTCCGAGTAATGCTTTCGTAAATAGTACGGATGATGTGAATATTTACACGTTTTAAAATAATTTGTGGACAACACAAACATCTGTACACGTTTCACGAATCATCCTATTTTTGCAATCTCTCTCTCTCTCTCTCTCTCTCTCTCTCTCTCTATCTCTCTCTCTCTCTCTTCCTCTCCCCCCCCTCTCTCTCTCTCTCACTCTCTCTTATTTCCCTGCCTCCCTATCTCTCTTGCGCGGGGTCTCTCTCTCACTGTCGTTCTGCAATTTGTCATTAAAATCAGGTTTTATCACAATTTTCTTGTTTTTAAATATCAGTCGCTTTCTCTGATGTGATGCAACACATTCAGAATACAATCATACCTGACATGATTGACAATTAGTGCACCACACTTACCACAAGACAAGAGTGTATATGCTTGTCAACATACTTTTCAATGAGAGTGAAGACAGATGATGACAAAATAATTGTTTATTAACGGTATCTCGGAAATCGCCCATTTCGTCCGATGAACAAACAGTCCAGCTGTTATTTTGTCTTCGAGATTTCAAAGCAGTTCTTCCAACCAACCAAAGTAGTTGTAATTTCATAATATGAGAAGCCTTGAACTGGCAATCCTCTAATTCATCTTGCTTCATTTCAAACAGAACAAGAGACATCAAACAGCCAGTTCAAAAAGTCTTTGATTTGATTGGTTGCCTTAATTAAGCGACCATGAAAACATTTACATAATCAACGTGCATTGCATGCATGGCTGCAGCAACAACTGTCTGAAGTCTTGATGAAACGTAGGCGGCGAATCAGGCTAGGCACGCTTAGAAATGGAAATCAACCTTCTGGAAGTTTGCAAATTTTGCTGCAAATTCGTGACAGAACAGGAACTCCTCCTGGAAAGGAAAGAAAGAATGTATATATAACTGAACGCAGACTGAACGGAACTGGTCAAATTGAAGTGTTCTAAGGACAGATCATAAACTACAATAAGGCTCAAATGTGTAACCCTGGCATCTACATACGTACAGAGGTCACACACACACACACACATATACGCACGCATGCTGGCACGCATGCACGCAGCACACACACACACACACACACACACACACACACACACACACACACACACACACACACATTTACACACACACACACCGTGACACACACACACACACACACTGTCACACACACAAACACACACCTCCTCTCTCTCTCTCTCTTCCTCATTAGCCCTCAGCCAAGAAAATATTAGTCTTATGATAACACTCACAAGAGTACAATACCCTCCGTATTGTCTACGATTTCTGGCATAACACGTCTCACACTACACACAATGATGTAAACTTGGATTCAAATTCCTTCTTCTCGTTTCTCCCCTCCCCTCTCCCCGCTACCTGCCTGCCCATCCCTAGAGAATTACACAGCTACAGCATCATTTGGTATTGGGTATAAGCTTATTGTCCTTGGGGAATTCCCTCAGAGAAATTCGGGCCAATCTCTGGGGATAGGGAGTGGCGACAGGACCGCGCTACTATACCCACTGACCAAATGCGGGAGTCACACATACACGACACACGACCAGCGCACTGAAAAAAAATCGCAATTTTGGCCAGTGCGTTGTCGTTCGCGGGGTATGCGTCAATATTCCTTACTCGTTCGACGAGCGCTCTGGACAAACGCTATGCATTCGTTGTCATACGTTGTGTGCGTTGGGATTTTTGAGCATGCACACAAAAATGTGCGCGGAGCTCGACGCATGAATGTGCACGCCAGAAGGACGCCAGACACTGACGCGCAGAGCCCGCTAGACCAACGCCAGACACACGCAGAGCCCGCTAGACCAACGCCAGACACACGCGGAGCCCGCTAGACCAACGCCAGACACACGCGGAGCCCGCTAGACCAACGCCAGACACGCGCAGAGCCCGCTAGACCAACGCCAGACACGCGCAGAGCCCGCTAGACCAACGCCAGACACGCGCAGAGCCCGCTAGACCAACGCCAGACACACGCGGAGCCCGCTAGACCAACGCCAGACACACGCAGAGCCCGCTAGACCAACGCCAGACACACGCGGAGCCCGCTAGACCAACGCCAGACACACGCAGAGCGCGCTAGACCAACGCCAGACACACGCGGAGCCCGCTAGACCAACGCCAGACACACGCGGAGCCCGCTAGACCAACGCCAGACACGCGCAGAGCGCGCTAGACCAACGCCAGACACACGCGGAGCACACGCTGTGCATTCGTTGTCAACTCGCTAGCTTCTACAGTGGAACCCCCCACCCCCCCCCCCCCCCCCTTTTACAATCTAAACAAATCTGAGAAATTCGGGTCTTGAAAAGGAGAGAATCTTAACATTGGAGTTAATCTACAGAGGATTCAAATGGGAGTTAATCTACAGAAGATTCAAATGGGAGTTAATCTACAGAAGATTTAAACAGAAAATCTTAAAACCAAAGGTGTTAAAAGGGAGGAAGTCTTTAATTGAGGGGTCTTTACACGGGGGTTGCACTGTACCAAGGGTCTTTACACGGGGGTCGCACTGTACCAAGGGTCTTTACACGGGGGTTGCACTGTACCAAGGGTCTTTACACGGGGGTTGCACTGTACCAAGGGTCTTTACACGGGGGTTGCACTGTACCAGGGGTCTTTACACGGGGGTCGCACTGTACCAAGAGTCTTTACACGGGGGTTGCACTGTACCAAGGGTCTTTACACGGGGGTCGCACTGTACCAAGGGTCTTTACACGGGGGTTGCACTGTACCAAGGGTCTTTACACGGGGGTCGCACTGTACCAAACAGCGACACAAGTTGGGCGCACAACGACGCACCAATCTTATTTTCTATTTTTGATTAATTTTCAATGCGCGGGCCACGCGTCGTGTATGTGTGACTCCTGCATACACAGAGTTACAGCAACATACACGATCAACACAAGAACTCACCGCATTATCTACGACCTCGGTCATGAGGCACCTAACCCGACACACGTTGACATCCATACATAGCCCCCCAGACCCCTACCTAGCCAGCCCCCTGTACCAGATACGGACACAGCAGGGGCGGACCAAGTTCGTTTGAGGGGGGGGGGGGGGGGTTCCAACTGAAGGCAGGGGTCCAGGGGCCGCCCAGGCCCCTGTGGGGTGCAGGGGCAACGCCCCGCTGGGGGGTCTGGGGGGCAAAGCCTCCCTTAAGCCGAGAAAATTTTGCATTTGTGAGGTCATTTTTTGGTCTTTCCTTGCAATTGGGAATCAAAATTACACATTTTCAACAGTAACAAAATACTTCATATATTCATTTACCATAGTGGTTCAGTGGAATAATCCCAAAGACATATATGCCTAGTAAATAAGTCTGACAGGACTCTTTACTTTGAATATTACTATGATGATGGACTTATAACGGGGAGGGCAGGCCGTTGTCGACTTGATGTTGTTCATAATTTGAAATAGTTTTAGAAGACCAAATAAACTGAGGGAGTTGGGGGAAGAGCTTAAAAAGTCCACTTTTGTTTTCTCTGAGAGGTACATTGGATGGCCAGGGGGGGGGGGGGGTCCGGAACCCAGGAACCCCCCCCCCCCCCCCCCCAGATCCGGCCCTGCACAGCAACATACACGATTAACAAGAGAACTCACGGCATTATCTACGATCTCTGGCATGAGGCGTCTGACCCGACACACGTTGCTGTAGACCTCCACCTCGTCGTCCAGCTGAATGCCGTGCACGATGTTCGTCAGCACGCAGAACAGGCCGGCTGACTCCTGCATCTCGCTGTAACCATAGAAACGATAACAATCCGTTACAGCTAAACTAGGTACCTTGTATATAATATGTACGTATCAAGTGCTAATTAAGATGTCACGATGTCACGATGTTTGTCAGCACGCCGAACAGGCGTGCTGACTCCTGCATCTCCCTGTGTATTCATACATACAGATGATAACGCAGAGTTACAACAAAGTGATCTGTGTCGCGCCGTACTGTATGGCAGTTCGCTTTCCCCAGTGAAAAAGCAGCCCGAATGTCCATGAGGGTAACCTCACAGGACTTTATAAAATCTTATTCTTATCTTATCCACAACGTCGGCCTCCTAATCGGAAGGTCGAGGGTTCGAATCCCGGCCGCGGCCGCCTGGTGGGTTAAGTGTGGAGATTTTTCCGATCTCCCAGGTCAACTTATGTGCAGACCTGCTAGTGGCTTATCCCCCTTCGTGTGTACACGCAAGCACAAGACCAAGTGCGCACGTAAAAGATCCTGTAATCCATGTCAGAGTTCGGTGGGTTATAGAAACACGAAAATACCCAGCATGCTTCCTCCGAAAGCGGCGTATGGCTGCCTAAATGGCGGGGTAAAAACGGTCATACACGTAAAATTCCACTCGTGCAAAAACACGAGTGTACGTGGGAGTTTCAGCCCACGAACGCAGAAGAAGAAGAAGAAGATCTTATCCACAGAATGAGGGTACCCTCACAGGACTTTATAAAATCTTATTCTTATCTTATCCACAGAAATGATACCGCATCGTTACAGCAAACTGAGATATTTGAACTGTCCTGTACACGATACAACGAGCAAGGTGACAGTGCTGGCATATGCTAAGTCACCGCTAGTCTGTTAGAATGCTGTACATGTATGACATTTTGCTCGGGAGATAGAACACGCCTGCTGAATCATGTACCTCTCTGTGTCCATAGAAATCATATTGTAACTTCTAAAATGACACGCTAACATGATCATCCTTCCTTAAAAGCTGGGCTACAAACCACGGACATGAGTGAACAGAATTAGGGGTGGGTGGGGAGCGGCATCTGTCTCAAAAGTTAGAGGTTAAATGCAAAACTGCAAACAAATTTCAAACAGTACGGATAACTTATTCTACAAGGACGAAGATCGCCTAAAGCAGCGAAGACAATGTCCACCAGATGTAACCGAGTGCACGCAGCACAGGGCCGGACCAAGTTCGTTTGAGGGGGGGGGGGGTGGGGGTTCCAACTGAAGGCAGGGGTCCAAAGTCCACTTTCTTTTTCTCTGAGAGGTACATTGGATGGCCAGGGGGGGTTCCGGAACCCCAGGAACCCCCCCCCCCCCCCCCCCAGATCCGGCCCTGCAGCACAACAATCAACCTTGAGGCAAAGCCAAACAAACGGGGTTGAGATTTTAGAGCTAAGTTAACAGTACTACAAAACCTACTATGGGTATGCACAGGTTCCCATGAGCATACAAGGTGAACACAGCAGCCACATCCAATCACAAACAGCCACTCCACATTTCATGGGTGTGCTGTTTTCTGACGTACCAAAAACGTCGAGCTACTACAAATAGCTCATGTTTTGGCAGGGAGACAACTCCGTCCAAGCAAAGTAAACGTCCGTGACAAGGCAAGGGGGGCTACTGCTTAACCCTGGCACACAAAAGAATGGTGAAGAACGAACCCGATGAGAATGACGACAGGGTGGAAGCCGAGCTGCATCTGTCTGGTGTGGATCCTGTCAGCCATGTTCATGATGACGGTGTTGAGGGTCTCGGGAAACAGCTTGTTCCCCTGCTCCCAGCCATGGAGGTTCATCAGTTCCAGCGTCACTTCGTCATAGTCCTGCAAGCATCAAAGTCACTGATAATAGCATGTTTAAGTCATAAGACGACAACAAGAAGAAACATGGTTTTATGATTATAGTAACAGCATTCAGGGTTTCAGGGAACATAATCAGTGTCACTTCGTCAACGTCCTGCAAGCATCAATGTCAAAAAACAACAACCTTTTCAAGTTAAAAACAACAACATCCACATGTTTTATGATCATAGTAACAGCGCTCAGGATTCCAGGGAACAGATCCAGTGTCCCATCGCAGGGGCGGAGCAGTTAAGCCAGAGGGGGGGGGGGGGGGGGGGGGGGTTACAACCTGGGGTCCAGGGGTAGACTCCTTGTAGGGTACAGGGGCAAGGCTGAAGAGTTTTAGCTATTTTATGAACAATTTATGGCTTATCCTTGATTTTAAACATGATCAACTGGTGTCAGCAGCCACTCATTATTTCGTTTAAAGTTAGTATTAAATCTTCTTTTTTTTGGACAGCCGAGGGGGGGGGGGGGATCTGGAACCCCTGTAACCACCCCCCCCCCCTAATCCGCCTCTGCCTCGTCATAGTCCTACACAAATCGTCAGCCTGTTTTGTTAGTTTTAAAGTTATCATTAGTTATCATTGGAAGCGTTCTTAGTCCTGAAATCCTCGACACTTCGAATTCGTTTTATATTCTTTTTAGGTGTATGCCTTTTTTTTTTAACGTGTGTGAGGGTGTCTGTGTGCACATGTTTGTTGTAATGACTAAGCAAACAGTTTATTTTTACACGAAAACCCGTTACATGCAATCAAAACCGGTAGAACTGAACGAGTAGCGATTTCTTTTCCGTATGTTTAAAACCGGTAAAATACAAGATATTCCGGTTCACACAAAAGTTAATGATTATTAAACGATGAAATGAAGAACACAGCGCTTGATTAACTTAATTTCAGAGATACGTTCATAACAGGCGAAAACACACAACTATTTTCAGCTCACGATAATCGATAATTATATGAAACGTACGTCGACGAAGACACGGTATTCGTTGGCCGTCAGTTCTGGTGAGAGTTCTGTGGTGGACAACGCCTCCATTTTGTACAGGTCTTCGTCTTCATCTTCCTCTTCGTCCTCGTCCTCGTCCTCGTCTGCATCTTTGTCTTTCTCTGCCTCCTCCTTTGCCTTCTTCTTCTCTTCTATTTTCTCCTCCAGTTTCCGACTCCATTCAAGGCAGCGAGTGAAAACCTGATGGACAAGGCAATCGTTAGAGGGTGAATATCTCTACATTGCAAGGAACTTGGACAGGATAAAAAAAACAAAAACGCTTCCCGATTATTTTACATATCAAACCGAACCGACAAACTAATCAAGCAATCAACTAATCAAGCAATCAACTAATCAAGAAACAAAGGTTATCAGTCATCAAAATCAGTTTAACCAGTGTCAGTGAAGACAGACAATATTCATGGCTTTGATTACTCGCAACAAGACCAGGAACTGCAAGACTAGTGTGTGCCCTCGTCGTCATTCACCAACCAACCATCCAACCAACCATCCAACCAACTGGCAAGTCAAGATACAACAATAAAACAAACTCCCTACACTGATCTGACAGTTTTGCGAGTGAAGATAAGACGATATTCATGGCTTCGATGATTCGCAACAAGACCAGACAATGCAAGTATGTGTCCTCGGCCTTATCCACCAACCAAACAACATAAAAACGATAAACATTGTAAACCCCCCCCCCCCGCCACACACACACACACACACACACACACACACACACACACACACACACACACACACACTGACCTGAAAGTCTTGCTGGTGGAGACAGACGACCGTCATGGCGTTGATGTTTCGCAACAGGAGCATGAACTTCTGCACGTCAGTGTCCTCGTCCGCATCTACCAGGCGGAACATGTTGGACGACAGTGTGCTCTGTGGACAGTGAGGTTAAAACAAGGCCATCATGAGCGAACCATTAGCACACGTTATCGGTCCATTAAACATGACCGCTTTTTCAAAGATTTGCAACACGGTCATAACATAATTGCATAACTCACATACAATCGCTTGTTCATTTCAATGCTTGTTATTCTCTCAGGCGCCAGGAGACAGGTTCCGCATAACTATCACTTACTCTAGTGCACGTGTCGTATGCACTTGGAGCGCCTTTGTTTATCAGATCACAGTTAGACAGTTTTGCAGCAGAGAGTTAATTAATTCTATTGCTCCCGAAATTTGCACTTGGCAGGGGTATTGTGGGTCTCTCTTTGAGAAAACATTACATGTGCCGTGGGGGGAGGGGAGGGGGGGGGGGCAACATCCAAAACCCAGAATACCTATCCCCTCCCATCCCCTTAAAGTCAGCCTTGAAACAGCAAACTCCCTATACAACCCCGTAATCAGATCAATTTATTCGGACTTGAACAGATTTGATTCCAATTCTAGAGCAGGAAATTGCACTGCGGCTGCTACCGCTTACTGCCAAAGCTGGTGTTTTTCACCTGAGAGTTTCGACAGGGAAGAGAATCGATCCTCAATGATAGAGATTGGCACGGAAAAACTACTCTGACAGCGCCTGGCAATAAGAAGCAAAATGGCTCGTGTGCTGCAGACCAGAAAAGCAGTTATGCCCGTCAGAAAAAAATATGTGATTACTATTGAAACCTCGGGGAGTTTGAATGGGAGACTCGAACACTATAGGCCTGTACATATAAAGGTTATCGTCCGTTTTGATTGATCAGATATGGAGATATGTTGTGAACTGTCAGTGGTCTATTCATAACCACCGACCTGTGAAATTAGTATATTACAATGTTACTAGAAACAGGTTGAAGAGCCTATATCACTGGCACTTTCTGCGGTGTGCACTGCTACATGGTGTTTCCATTTCTTTGGAATAAAGTTTTGGCAAAACAACACATGTGTTTTACATAAAAAGGGAATACAATCAACCGTATTCCTCCTGGTTCAGCTTTCTTACGAGTATGGGGTATTGTTTGCACTTGAACTAAACACATACACATGCCATGGCCTCCTAGAACGTGCCCCATAAGCATGAAAACAATCCAATCAACGTCAATGGTGTCACTATCCGACCTCAACATTCGTCACGGACAATTATTAAGTCGAATGCACGCTACCTTCTCGGCAACGAGTGTGCAGTTGACTTGTGTTTTTGTTTTAATGAGACGGTTTGAAAACATACCAATATGGTGCTATTGTTGATTGGTGTAGGGCCGGCAAAAGTAATGTTGCACCTCTAACTTAATTGCTTCAGTTACAAGGCCATTCGCCGGGTTGACTAAATTGTGCTCATCAAGAAACGTTTTAAAAGTATTTTACAGGGCCGGATAAGAACATCCCCCTTACCAAGTCTTGCAAAGTTACTTTGCTGGCGCGTAATGATTTTATTCCAGCCCAAAAAGTCAATTTATCAGCGATTTAAAAAAAATCAGGGGAATTATTCCATTAGACATTTGCAATAAATAAATAAAAGGTAATCATCATCACAATACCAAAAGACTTACACAGACTTACACAGATTTACAAAAGTAAAATTATATAACCTTTCCTGCAATTTGAAATTGTTTGTTTGCGGCGAAAAATTCCGTGCACAATTATTTACAATAACAAGTAATGGTTAAGAAAATTGCATTTACAAAAGGCAGAAAGCTACTTACTGGTACGAATTGCATAGTCATGCCATCACAGTTCATACTCCGCAGATCGCTGACATTTTCGATTCCTGAAAAATACAAGATCATGCTACAATCACTTGACTTTCTCGCCCAATTTCGTTTCAAGTCTGAATTACTTTTACTATCATTTTACCATACGCACAGAAATTCTTATTCAATGACATATTTCATATGTGAACTCTCTTTTCTTCTTTAAATGTAAGTGTCAGCAAGTATGGTGTGATAATCTCATGCGCGTATGCTTGTGCATATCTGCAGTTCGTGCGTGCGTGCGTGCGTATGCGTATGAAACTATTTACATTATTGCGAAGTTCATTTCTGTTTATGTATGTGTGCAGTCTTTCACTATTCAGTGTGTTTGTCAGTGTGTACATTGTATGTGCGACTGTCAAACTCACCAGAATCTCGTCGGAAAGCCATAGCAGACTTCAGGTAAGACAACTCCTGCAATCAGACGTGATCAATCATTTAGTTTAAATTTACTGCAACATAATGTATAATTACATTTGTATTGTTAATAAATGAATAAAAACCAAGCGTGTCTTGAACCATCCATCTCATCTTTCTAACGAGTTTGCAATCCTCCACCTTCCCCTCAATCACTCACGTCGGTTTTATCCCCTCATCTTAAAACTGAATAAAGCAACAACGTCAGCGTACACACACTTGCGCGCGCGCACACAAACACACACACACACACACACACACACACACACACACACACACACACACACACACACACATATTCACACAAACCCCGCGTCCCCCCCCTCCAACCCACACTCCGTCCTCCCCCCCCCTCACCCCCCATCACCCCCACCCCCCCCCCCCCACCCCCACCCCACCCCCACCCCATTTATTTCTCTCACTACACAGCTCTTCTCCATCACCCTCTTACTTTAAGAAATGCCCATCTTTTCGCCATTTGGTCCACCACTATGGTACTAAGCCTGTACACATATCAGTATCGCGGGATCACACGACACCATTCCTGGACCAAATCCCTCTCATTTGTCCATTTTGGCTTCGGACAAATGACCAGCGTGACGACTAAGTAAGTAGCCTATGTGACAGACTTGACGCGAAAGTAGCGATTGAATGTTTTTGAATGTTCCCCGTAGTGCTTCTTGTTGTGTCCCGCAATGGATTGGATTGGATAGGATTGGATTGGATAAGATTTACAGTCCAGTGAGGTTATACCCTCATGGAAATTCGGGCTGCTTTCTCCCCGGGGAAAGCGAGCTGCCATACATACGGCGCTACCCATATTTTTATTTTTTTTTCCTGCATGCGTGTATTCATGTTTCCTGAGACTTTATGCCGTGTGAGATGGAATTTCACGAACTGGTTCTATATCTGATGGTAACTGATTTTCTTTCTTCTTTTTCTTAAGGCTTGTTATTGGTCAATGCGTATTAATTTTAAAGAATGTTCAACACTGAAGGAATTTCCGAATGCGGGTGCGTACCAAGCACTGTCACATTACTGTTGTTTTGGGTTCAAGAGAGACAGGCAGACACTAACAGATATACAGAGATACATAAAGAGGTGTACAAAGAAACGCAGACAGAAACAG
The DNA here is from genome assembly GCF_037325665.1 of Littorina saxatilis. Taxonomy (NCBI): domain Eukaryota; kingdom Metazoa; phylum Mollusca; class Gastropoda; order Littorinimorpha; family Littorinidae; genus Littorina; species Littorina saxatilis. The sequence goes on along the minus strand of NC_090249.1, from coordinate 2,474,505 downwards.
AGAGACAGAGACAGGCAGACACTAACAGATATACAGAGATACATAAAGAGGTGTACAAAGAAACGCAGACAGAAACAGAGAGACAGAGACAGGCAGACACACACACATACAGAGATACATCAAGAGGTGCACAAAGAAACGCACACAGAAACAGAGAGACAGAGACAGACAGACACACAGACATACAGAGATACATCAAGAGGTGCACAAAGAAACGCAGACAGAAACAGAGAGACAGAGTCAGGCAGACACACACACATACAGAGATACATCAAGAGGTGCACAAAGAAACGCACACAGAAACAGAGAGACAGAGACAGACAGTCACACAGACATACAGAGATACATCAAGAGGTGCACAAAGAAACGCAGACAGAAACAGAGAGACAGAGTCAGGCAGACACTAACAGATATACAGAGATACATAAAGAGGTGTACAAAGAAACGCAGACAGAAACAGAGAGACAGAGACAGGCAGAGGAGTCCTGAGTCAAAGAGAGAGAAAGAAGGATAAGGGAGGGAACGGTGGAGGGAGAAAGAAAGAAAGAAAGAAAGAAAGAAAGAAAGAAAGAAAGAAAGAGTATAGATAGAGAGATGAACAGAGTCAGTCAGACAGACAGACAGACAGACAGACAGACAGGCGAGATGTGCGACAACCCAGCGCACGCCGTTGCCGTGGTCAATTCAGCTTACGGCAGCAACACAAGCATTCTGTCACCCTATCACACACAAACTTCTCGCAAGAAAAAAAAAAGAAAAAAAACACAATTGACTGTCTAACGGGGTAAAGAATTGCATTGCTCATTGCAATGTGTGATCAGTGCCAAACTAACCAGGCAGTTTGTGAGGCTAGCCGGTCGTCCACCCCTCACCGTCATACATCAGTCTTGGTGCCAATTTGTCCAGACCCTACTGTCTCTTGCTGTTTAATCGGACGCGTTCCTGGAGAAACCAGAGTCTTTGATGCTGCGCGCAATCTCCCCCCACCCCTCCCCCTCCCCCACCATCACCACACGCACGGATACACCCACATACGCCCCACACACACACACATCCTCCGTCTCGACCATACCTGGTACTGTTCACTGATTTGCCTGTAGCCTATGCGTAGCTGGTCGCCCTCGCGCTCAAAGCCCTCGTAGAACTGCGTGGCAAGGATACGGGTGTCTCCCAGAATGATGCCGTCTATCAGAGCTGCGTGCACGAAGGCATACTGCTCCTGCAAAACAAACATGAGAAAATTGTGCATTGACTGCAGCGAAGTTGAAAGAATACAAAAACAAGAATTGTAGGTTAATGGAACGTTTATTGTTGACAAAACAAAACGTTACCTTTACTAGTAGTACTAGTACGTCGACCCACTGGTCTTTTAAGTAAACAAACAAACACTTATGATAGAAATAATGAAATTATCTTTGGCAACAAAAAAAAAATAGTATGTTTACGGTAACCCGACCGACTCTATTTTTTTCGCGTGACCCTAGACTTTTTTTGGCATATGGGGAAAAAAAAAAATCGCAAAATAACGTAAAAATATGGTTTTTTGGAAAAAAAAAAAATCCCGACCTTCCGACCCTATTTTTTGGGCCTATGTTACCGTAAACAGACCTTTTTTTTGGCCTTAGAAGCGTGGATGTAACTCGCTTGCAAGATGCCAGCGGGGTAATGATCAAGGACGAAACAAAATCACATTACCAGTAATTACATCCATGCTTCTAAGATAAGTTCATCATTTGTATCGTAAGTGTTTGGGCTCAGCGGATGGTGAACTGAATGCAAGAAACCTTGGGAGAAATGAAAACAAATTAAAGAGGATACAATCAACCAAGACCAGTCAAGAAAGGTTCGCCCAAATGATATAGCACCTTAAAAACACAGCGATTGACACCAAAGTAGACTTTGCTAATACATTGTATATTCTTTCTAGATATATACATATATTGCTATTCTGATGGACACGTGGGGGATTTCGGGGGCTGTGATTGGATGGTCTCTTCCGATCCAAAAGCATATTGGCAATAACAAAGACGCATGGTTCCGGTTTACCCATCTGTACCACACGATGTTTCACTGATCGACAACAGCATACACTGACAACTTGAAATTCTTCTCGGGAATGTTTTTCAGCTTTACAAATGTCGATAGCATACCCTTTTCTGCTAACTTCCCGATGAAACAGGACTAAACCAATTATTTTCTGTACAGTCCCTAAACACCACAATTTGCCCAAAGTCGAAAGATGTAATACAAACAGGGAAGTAAAACGGAACAGCCGTTTTTGTGTGCCAGTTGCCGACTGACACAAACTTTCGCATTCGGCTTTTCTTATCTCGTAACTCAACACTAAATACCCCACTTCCCCTCTGAAGTATTGATGTACAACCCATGGCACTAACATTCATGTAGTCGTTTATAACTGAGGTTGACAAATTCGCTTCATAACGAGACAAGCATAAATGCCATTCACCCAAAGTGAAAACTTCGCTGCCGTCTGCTCGCGTTGTACGGATTAGCTGTTCTCTTCTCCTCCCCATTGTTGCATCCTAGTTCTTCAGTTGTTTCTAGTTTTCCGTTGATGTTGTGTTTTGGTCTTCTTCATAAGTAGTCTTGTTCAAAATTAAACAAAACTCAAACTTCTTTTTGCTGTATACGAATGAACTCATAAAAAGCTGTTTAACAGCTGTATTGTCAAATCGAGTTTTTTCCAAAGTCAGTGTGGCGCCTGCGCAAAACTAATGCGCATAAGAAACGGCGTCTGCTATCAGAAAACCTGAGATCAACGCATCGACACAAAAATGTCATTTTGTAAGTTTGGAACAACAAATCAAGGTCAGAACAGCTATATAATCGCTATTGTATTTTCAGCGTAGCAATAGGGTCCGATATTTAGACTCAAACAAGTATAATGCGACTCGTCTTCGACTCGTCGGCATTCTACTTGTCTCGTCTAAATATCGGACCCTATTGCTACGCTGAAAACACAATAGCTGTTAATAACTTTTTTTTTTTTTTTTTTTTTTGGGGGGGGGGGGGGGTGTCAATCAGTGTTGGGTGTCTTTAAAGGAGAAATGTCCCCACCTTGGTCAACACCATGTTCTTCCTCTGATGACGTAAAAGTTCGATGTAGTTTTTGACGTCAACTTTGCCCGTATCCTCTGCCTGCAGAAGCAAGGAGTCCACGGCGATGAAGGTTCCCGTGCGACCTACGCCGTTGCTGCAAGCAAACCGGCAACATGACAGACAGAGTCTTCAATGTTAAAAGACAATGTATCGATTGTACATTGGAGTTCCCTTCTTTAAAGCCATGTGACGTCGGATTCCAACAAAAACTCAAAAGAGTGCATGATTGTGTGCGTTCAATCGTACTCAAATGAAAGGAATTCGTACTAAAAATCTATCGTTCAATCGTACTCAAATGAAAGGAATTCGTACTAAAAATCTATCGTTCAATCGTACTCAAATGAAAGGAATTCGTACTAAAAATCTATCGTTCAATCGTACTCAAATGAAAGGAATTCGTACTAAAAATCTATCGTTCAATCGTACTCAAATGAAAGGAATTCGTACTAAAAATCTATCGTTCAATCGTACTCAAATGAAAGGAATTCGTACTAATAATCTATCGTTCAATCGTACTCAAATGAAAGGAATTCGTACTAATAATCTATCGTTCAATCGTACTCAAATGAAAGGAATTCGTACTAAAAATCTATCGTTCAATCGTACTCAAATGAAAGGAATTCGTACTAAAAATCTATCGTTCAATCGTACTCAAATGAAAGAAATTCGTACTAAAAATCTATCGTTCAATCGTACTCAAATGAAAGGAATTCGTACTAAAAATCTATCGTTCAATCGTACTCAAATGAAAGGAATTCGTACTAAAAATCTATCGTTCAATCGTACTCAAATGAAAGGAATTCGTACTAATAATCTATCGTTCAATCGTACTCAAATGAAAGGAATTCGTACTAATAATCTATCGTTCAATCGTACTCAAATGAAAGGAATTCATACTAATAATCTATCGTTCAATCGTACTCAAATGAAAGGAATTCGTACTAAAAAATCTATCGATAAACAAATGTTATTTGCATTTTTTTATCTCTCCAAAATATGACATGTAGGCTAACACAGATCTCGACAGTCACAGTGACTGTTCACCTCGACGCCTTTGTTGTTTGTGTTGTTGTTGTTGTTGTAATCAACTTACCTACAGTGCACCAGAAGAGGTCCCCTGAGATCTGTGACTGTGGCCTTGACCCTCCAGATGAACTCCAGAAGGTCATGGACGAGTGGAATGGCGTTCTCTACCCACTCAGTGTACTGGTAGTGGATCACTTCTCGTGTTTCACACGTCTGCAACATAAACAGTGCACGGGTGCGAGAACTTTGCTAAGATTTGTTTTCTTCTGTAAAGGTTACCCGCTTCACCCCTCAAAAAAAAAAAAAAAAAAAAGTACACAGTTTTTGAAAGCGTCGGGCAGTCACTGGCGTGACCTTTTTATCAAACAGTTACTCTGTTAAAAGATCTTTTATCAAACAGTTACTCTGTTAAAAGACCTTTTATCAAACAGTTACTCTGTTAACAGACAACTGGACAAACATCGACAGACATACTCTCTCTGTATACCCTTTTCTCACTCTCTCTCACTCTCTCTTTTTTCCGTCTCCCCCCTCGCTCTCTCTGTCTGTCTCTGACTCTATTTCTCCCTCTGTCTCTGCCTCTGTGTTCGTCTGTCTCTGTCTGTCTGTCTGTATATCTGTATGTCTGTTTGTCTGTCTGACTGTCTATCTCTCTCAATCTCTCTCTCTCGGTCTGTCTGTCTGTCTGTCTCTGTCTGTCTGTCTCTCTCTCATGAACACACATTGACACTATTGTTTCTGGCGCAGAACTTTCCGCAGATGATGATAAACAAATGTTAACGCCCTCAAGGTTAAACCATTACGGGCATGTTTCCGGATGTTTCCCCCACTTTAGATGATTAGAGCAAACTGCGTACGTAATAACTACTTTTATATGACACTGACCACGCATTCACACTACTCTTCTGGCGCTGTACTTTTGGTCCAAACTACGGATCACATCCTGAAGAGATGTCCCCGCCTTCAACAGAAGGAGCGACAAGAAGTGTGGCCGTCCCCCACTCCACTGCAGACCAAGCTCCGTGGCAGTCGACTGGAACTGGAGAAGACTACGACCTTCATCTCCCGAGCCGGACTGAATGCGTAGCGCCAGCGAACGCCAAGAAGAAGCAGAAGAAGCCCACAACAAATGACAAACAGCACTCAGACTGTACCTTCTTCTGTATAAGTTTCATGGAGCGAATGGTGTAAGTGGCTCTGACGGTCTGCGCGGCGTCCTTCACTGTGATGTCACCGTACGTCACACACCCGTTCTCTGACCAGTACCGGTCACACTTGCTCTGTGAACATTGCACAATACCACCACGCATTAGGAGATGATGAAATAACGACGACGACGACGACGACGACAACAATGACGATAAGACAATAATGATGATACCCTCAAACATATTGGCATGAGAATAGACTCAGACAAAACGACAATGACACAGGATGAAGACCATGAGACAACATTGGTAAAGTCAATGGTTGTGTTCTGAATTGGAAAAACAAGCTTGCAGATATCGTGGTGTTCTGATTGCAAAGGGAAAGTTCGGCAACATGGTGGTGTTCAAAAAAGCGAAGAAAAGTCTAACACCATGATGGTGTTCTGAATGAACAAAACGTTCATGGTGATGGTGGTGATCTGAATATAGGAAAAATCTAACACTATGATCATGATGGTATCCTTAATTAAAGAAAAGTCCGACAATATGATGGTGCTGTAAATGATGAACAGTTGATAGTGAAAGTATCAATGCTTTTAATTTGTCATTGTAAATCTGTGTTTGCCTGAATAAAAAACTGTTGAAGAAAAAAACAAAAACAAAAAAACCAGTTGATAGTGGTGTTCTGAACGACGAAAAAGTCCAACACTACCCTGTAAATTGACGTGTTCCACACACTTTGTGTAACCAGTTGTAAAAACTGTGAGATATGATTATAATTATAATTGCAAAATGAGCACACACGGTAAACACTAAATATAGCGTTTACAATGGGTGCTAGCTACTCTTGCAAGTAACAATTATATAGCGTATTAAACAGTGTTCACAACTGGTCATACAAAGTGTGTTCAAAAGTGTTGGTGTTCTGAATGACGAAAAAGTGCAACACTATGGTGGTGTTCTAAATGATCAACAATTCCAAGACCGTGTGTTACCTTGCCGTTCTCCACGAAGCTGGTGAGCATGACGATCCTGCCGATGTTCTCCTGCCACACCATGTGCCAGAAGTCACTGGCCGACTTCTTGCACGGCGCTGCACGTGCACAACATTAAACAACATTAATGTCAGGATGTTAGGACTGGAACAAGGGGGGGGGAGGGGGAGGGGGAGGGGGGAAGATGGGGGTGTCCTGGGTTCCGGAAGCTTCTCGTCCCCTCCGCGGCAACATTATTGTACCTTATTTTCTCAAGGAGAAACCCCCCAAAACCTGTCAAATATGCTATTTCAACAGCATCTGCTAGGGGCCGAGCTTGGTTCCGGAAGCTACCTCCCCCCCCCCCCCCCCCATCTCTTAGACGGCAAAATTATTGTACCTTATTTTCTCAAGGAGAAACCCCCCAAAACCTGTCAAATATGCTATTTCAACAGCATCTGCTGGGGGCCGAGCTTGGTTCCGGAAGCTACCTCCCCCCCCTCCCCCCATCCCCCATCTCTTAGACGGCAAAATTGATGTATCTTATTTTCTCGAGGAGAGACCCAGAATACCCTTTTTAAATGCTAAACTTTAACAGCATCTTGGGGTAAATGCCTGGCCAGACATTATAAATTCCTGCCTTAGTTTGAAAGACCTCCCTCCCATACACTAGGTCAAACCCTAATGTGACTGCACATGAAAAGCGATAAAATCAACTAACAAAATGAGATTGTCATGTTACATAATATGTTTTGTTGTGTAGCATGATGAGGATGCTGAAAAACATACCCCAAAAATGCGATTCGTTCTTACTGCCTTACATACAACTCAAAAACAACTAGAAACGAACAAAAGCGGGCATTTTGCTGTTGACATAATTCCATACATTGACATCGGTGTTTGTGAGAAAATATGTTGCAAAACAATTTTTTTTTGAAAGATTACAAAAAAAAAATGATAAAAGAATCGTTGCCATGTGTTAAGAGTGGAAGGATATGTATATCCCATGTGCAAAGTTGGGTGATACCATGGTAACCGACAAGATCGTATACATATATCTTTCAGTTAGACACATTGACAAATGTGACCCTCCACCACGGAATGAGTCGCATGTCACCTTTGCATGATTTTCATATTTCCAGTGGTGAAAACCGTTTTAGAAAAGAGCGAAAACTGTTTGAGTTATAAGCCTGTGACTAAGGTGACCCACACACTGTTACCAGACACTCCCCGGACTTATATTAAGCCTAGCGCAGAACTGCGCGAGGTGACATGCGACTCATTTCGTGGTGGAGGGTCACAAATCATCGGCAAACATGACATTTACCTTGCGCTGCTATGTAAAGATCCTTTCCCATGTAATCCTGTGCGGAAACAGAAAAACAACAGCAATGAACCACCAGTACAATTACAATGATACAGCCCAAACCCACCAACACAATGTAAAGCTATCATGTCAGGTAACGTTATTTGTTCAGGTTCGTATGCTGTTATGTCCAACCTCCTTTCACTCAAAAAGAAAATAGACTCAGAATGTTCGGATGTTTTGACAGAATGATTGGATTTTTGTTTTACTCATTTTGTGTTCCCATTATATTTTTATAATGGCACAG